>NW_009260196.1:1273902-1314513 GCF_000687185.1 Egretta garzetta | reverse complement strand
CCCGGCCCCTCCAGCCGCATTCCCGGCCCGGCCCCGGCCCCTCCAGCCGCATTCCCGGCCCGGCCCCGCCCGGGAGAAACAAAATTCTAAAAATAAAATGTTTTGGTGGGAGAAAGCCCGCCCGCTAACCCAGCTCCGCACCCCTCACGCCAGCCCTTGTGCCCTTCTTCACCAAGCGCAGGCCTGACCGCTTTTTTTGTTTTCTTTTTTCCCCCCCTTTCGTCACCCCTTTGCCTTTTCCTCATTTTGCCCAGAACTGGCCCGTTTCGGACAGAATCTCATGAAGCCCATGGAGGAGGCCCAGCCTCGTTTTTTTTAAAATCATTTTTCCAAGGCTGCCGAGAGCAGGGGGCTCAGGCACAGCCAGGGAGCAGCCCGTGCCCTCATCTCACCCCACCTTGATCTAGCGGCCCTCGAGCTTTACCATCGGTGGATCCCTATAAACCGTGGGAAACATGGAACTTCATGTGGAAGCAAACAGGGTAGAAGTTGCTCCTGGACACCTTTAGGAGGCCCCCTGTGAAGCCCCCTGCACCCACGACAAGAAAGGGAGAGCTCTCCTTTATTTTGGGAAGGGTTTTCCTTAAAATTTGCTCCCCTTGGAGCTGACTGCGTTATTTACAATCAGGCGCTTTTCCATTAAGTGTTGGATCAAGGTCTTTATGATTACTAAACAGTGCCTTCATTTTAGCACAGCTCTGTACGGTTTCACATACCAGGTAATTAAAGTATTGTGGAGTACACACTGAATATATCCATGTGATACACCAGAGTGATTTAGGGCCCTTCAAGGAGCGTCCCGAGATTCTTTGTAGGAGCAAAATGAAAAATAAATTCAGTCAGTATACCGAAGAGCTTAGAAAAACAAGTCTGCCTGCTTCTGAGAACCAGTAGAGCAAGTTTGAAGAACCTTTGGAAGCAGTGAATTACAAATTTGCAAAGCAACTGGGAGTGGGGGAGAAACAGAAATAAGATTAGTAGCAAGAAAAAGTTGTGTGGCTGCTTTATTTTGGGGGCTTTATTTAAGCTTGCTTACTCGGTTGGGTTTCTTTAACCATGCACTTTACACAAATAGTCTTCTCTTCCCCCCCCCCCAAGGTGCACCACCCTTCCATTTTGAAATGTTGTGGCAACTCCAGGCTTCCAAAACTGATGCTAATATAAGTTCCAAGAGACTTTGAACTGTAAAATCTTTTCTATTTGTCTTTTTTTTTTTTTTAAAAAAACAATAAAGGAATAGAGATAGAGAACATCTAGAGGGAAGGAATCGCAGGTCTGGTCAGCTGAGTTGATTGGAGACAAAACAGAGGTTGACAGAGGGAAAGAAATTGTAAAAAAAACCAAAAAACACAAGAAGTAATTGCAGATTCAACACCTTAAGAGACAGATCTGAGGCACAAACATTAGACTGGTAGATGATTCCGAGAAAAAAAAAAAAAAAAGATGAAATTGGACAATGGTGGGACCTGGAGGAAAGCACAGCTTCTGCTTTTCTGATGACCAAGACACAAATGAAAGCCCAGTTGACATGAAAAGGTGCTGTCAGATTTTGCAACGTCCAGTACGAATATACCGCAGCAGGAGGAACGACAGCATGGCTTGCTGAAATCAGAGAGATTTACATGTAATCGCGGTGGAGTTCTAGACAATAATTGTAAAAACGCTAACCGTTCCACACCAAGACATAAATCCTAAAACCGAACAGCTGACAATAATTGGATTTTAGCATGGGACAGAGGACACAGAGTAATTACCCCCGCTCCCAAACTAACTTGTGGGTACTGCATCTGAGCAAAGCTTCCCTTCAGGGTATCACTTCTGCAGCTACCATGGGGAGCATTGAGTACTTGTAGGAATGACAAGGGGAAGGAGGAAAGGGGAAGGGAGGGGGAAATGAAAGAAGGAAAATACCACAGCAGGCCTGCAATATAATTATACCTTTAACATTGGTAGGATTTTCGGTCTTTCGTTCAAAAGAAGGAAAAACATTGCAAGATCTGAAGCATGACCTGCACGCGTCTTTCCAAAATGATGCACGTACAACCCAAAGGTGAAGGCTGGTATTGGCCTTGCATCAACCCCCCCCAAATTAGTATTAGGAAGCAAAAGCGTATAGACACTTTTGATGATAAATCCTTTTTTTTTTTTTTAAATCCTAAAAAAAAAAGTTCAAGGGGTTAAAAATGATGAAATAAGGGGCAGAGCCGCTTAGGCTGGGATCTTTCTTCTGTACACAAAAAACTAAGACCCTGAAGTCAACCTTCAAAAGCAAGGAAGGCATTTCATTATCAGCTTTATTTGCATAGTACCTCCTATATATAACGTGACAGCTTAGATGACATCATCCTAGTGAATTATTATAGCTAAGGGTCAGATATTACTGATACAATTGTGCAACGTTGTAGTTAATGAGACAGTATCAGGATAAGAACCAAACCTTATTTTGTGGTTTTGTATCACTTAGTTTGACATAGATAGCAAACTAACCATGATGTAATTGGATGCGCCCTTGGAGGCTACCAGACTGACAGATGAGACCTAAAAGAGACACAAAGAAGATGAAACAGATCAAAATATCCTATCTGAAAAAAAAAAAAAAACCAACCCCAAACATCCTCTCTCTTCTTCTACCTTCAGTGGCCTGAAGCTGCAGTAACCTTCTTGCTTAACCCAAGCCATGTTGCAGCACGTGGTTTTAAAATACGATGGGAGGTTGGTGTCATGCCTGGTTTTAGGTACAGTTTTATACTTACTTAAATAGTAGTTAAGGCTAAGAAAATGGGAAGAAAACTTTCAGTAAAAAGGTCGCACAAAAAACTGTAACATTATGAAGTCTGCGCCAACACAGAAGAAACCTGAGGGGGTGGGTTAAACAAAAATCTGTTGTGCTTCCTACACGATTTGCCGCATCTTTTTCGGAATATTGGGAAAGACTATGAGGTGCTTTTCAGTTATTTTAACAGTTTCCATATGCCATCAGTGGGATATGAAAGGAGTCGATCCTGATGGGCAAGAGAACATCATTGATTACAATGAAAAAGGCGGCATGAGACCGATACTTAAAAGTCCTCAGAATCCGAGCCATCGTATGCATGTGTCAGCTTTTGTTGGCTTTGGAGGTAGTTTGGAGCGCTGTTACTAGTTTGTCTCTCCTGTTTCGTGCATGGCTCAGACCCGCTGCAGGTCCCACCATCCGGGTGCACACACGTTCCAGCCAGTTCGGAGCCAGCTCTGCACAGAGAGGGAGCGGAGCCACAAATCCTTGCAAGCTTGTAACGTCTTCGGTAAAGCTTTTGGGAGGCAGTGATTCACATCCAAAAATAAATGTTTTGCAAGGGTGGGCCTGAGGCGTGATTATCTACTTAAATGTGCAGCAGTCATTCTAACGACTTTTCTAACTTTTAAGTTACTGATTTTCATGCGTGATTACATATTAATTCAGGTACTTTCATTCTCTGACAGGTAAAATTAGTGAAGTTGATGGTAAATAAAGATAGTGTAGGCTTAGTATAACATAAGAACATTAACATAAAATTTTTCTCATTTCCCAAGGTAACAGAGTCTTATCATGAAATACTCAGGCAGAGGGGTTTCTCCAATACTGATGTTTCAGGTCTCAGTCCCAAAATCTGTCTAGGGCGAGATGCACTTTGTCTTGGGCCTCTCAGCACCATATAAGATGTCTCCACAGGTCACCTGGAAGTCCTGTACATGGGCAGCCCCTGTTCAGCCTGGCATCCACTGCAAGATTTGTGGGTCCCGCTCGGCAGGGCTGCCACTCTGGTTGCTTCTCAGCCTGGGGTTGCTCCGTCCCACGCACAGAGCTCTGCACCTCTCCTTGTTCAACTTCACAAGGTTACTGCCGGCCTGGTTTCGTAATTCAACAAGCTCCCTCTGGACTGAAGCTTGCTGTTTACCACACAAACAGCTTCTCCCGTGTAGCGCAAAGCCCTCCACAAGTTGCACTTGGTGTCATCATCCAGGCTAGCAATGAACCTGCTGGAAAACATCAGCCCCCAGTATTGATATTGGAGCCCCCCACTAGTCACTAGTTGCCATTCTCTGAACCGAGCCACGCAGCTGGTTTCCAACCCACCTGATCATCCGTTCCTCCAGGAACTGTAACTCCTCAGCTCCTAAATGGAAGTGCTACAGGGGGTGCCAAAAGCCTCACTGGGGTCTGGTTAGATCATGTTCACCATTTGCTGATCATCTGCAGAGTCGCAGTCAGTTGTGCCGGTAAAGCACCGGGCCCATCCAAGAGTATGTGCTCCATGAGCTCCTCTGAAACTGCGGTGAGGCTGACCGTCTAGTTCCTTGCATCCTTCTCCTTGCCTTTCTAAAAGAAGAACATAATGCTGGCTTGGTTTGGTTTTTCCTAGTTATCAGGGACTTCCCCTCATCGTTGCAATTTTCAATAGATGAAGGCAATAGTGTTCTTGGAAGTATAATAGTTCTTTTCAGCTCCTTCCTGAAGCCTTCCTCATTACCTGGTAATTTGGGTAGGAGTACTACCTATCTCATCTATTGAAACTGGATCTCTGTGAACAAAGGATGCAAGAATGATTGAGTTAAAGCAAAATTAAACAAAAGATCCTGGATAGGATAATGTGGTGGCTGGAACACTTGGCCAGGAGAGGAGGGAGCTGTATTCTCCTTCCCCCCGAAAAGGAAATGGTTCCCATTTCCAGGCTGACAGCATTAATTTCTAGGTCATTACAGAACTGCCACCACAACATATTCTAGTTGCACTTTGGTAGAAAAACAGCTACCATGCTTCAGTTAGAAAAGGCAATTATCAGCTCCTTGATAAACAAGGACCAGGATCCGCGCCCTCTTTCAAACAGCAGCATTGGTCCTGTAGCCACAGAAAAGGAAAGGGAGGAGGTTTGCATCTGCGTATCCTCATCCTCGGTGCAAATACCTGTGGGCATTGAATACCCCAGCAATGGTGGATGGTCCTTTTGCAGCTTGAAAACAGGATAGGGACAAACTCAGAAGACCTGCTGCCCACACCTGGGGAAGATGGAGAGTGGGAAGAGAAGGCAGGCACGGAGAGGCACCCGTACTGCCTGGCTTATGGTGCTTAACCAGCTGGTAGCTCACCTTCCTGAGCTGCCAAAACCAGAGCAAAACACAGCAGCAGTATTGCAGATACCATAATTACATGAATGCCTGATCGCTTGGGTATCTTTTATATCACGTGTAGTTATAACTGTGATTATATCTGCTACTATGCGATACTATCATCCTAGGAGTACAATTGCTCATGGCCGCTATGCTGTCAAGAAGAACGCATCTCCAGATGGCTGTTCAAAATAGGAGCCAGATTTAAATGCTCTGAATTGCTTCTGGAGTAGACTTTTCCTTCCTCTCTCCTGACACAAGAGCACCATCCTCCCAACGTAGGCACCGGGATTGCACACTGAATTTAGTCAATAGGCTAGGAGGCACTTTTATGCCTCTTGGACAAAACCCTAGGCATTTGCTTTCAAGATTTCCATTTTTTTGTTGTTTATATATATATATGCACAAATATGCATCTGCACAGAACTAGGAAGAGATGAATCGTCTATGTAATGATTGATACTCAACCTCTGATACTTATTTGGCACAGGTTTAGCTGGATGTCTGGAAAATACATTGCAATCTTTAGGCTGCTAAACAAAAAGAAAATCCTAAACAACTGCTTTTAGCATCTAAGAAATGTGTGTTGATGTAATGCTCGGGAGTGCTATAGTGTGACCAGCCTGTGTCATTGTAACTGTGAATATTGCTGTATATACAGGAACACAAATATACTTCAGCTTCCTTCTACCTTGAAGTAACATCACCCAGTATTTGTGCAATACGAATTATGGTATAATATTACTACTCTGTTTAATAACAGCTGACAATGCACAAAGCCAGTCAAAATTAATAATATTCGGGAAAACGGGTGCTGCAGTTGCTAATGAGTTCTGTTGGATGAAAATGTATGAGGAAATAGGAAGAACTTAAGTCTTGTTAAGTGATGGGATGAACATGTCCGTGGAGTGGAAAGAAAAAATTCCACAGCAGTAAGAAAACTAAATCAAGAAAGTGACTTTGTATGCGAGCTGGAGTAGAAATATATTCAGTGTCATTCTCAGACTGGGTATGAAAAAGATAACCAGTTGCCTAAGAATACAATACTTAAATGAATTGTCAGAATTACTACAATAACAGAAGAACTTTATGCTGGCCCAAGATTTTGTATAAAATCAGTGAA
Organism: Egretta garzetta; assembly: GCF_000687185.1. Taxonomy (NCBI): domain Eukaryota; kingdom Metazoa; phylum Chordata; class Aves; order Pelecaniformes; family Ardeidae; genus Egretta; species Egretta garzetta. Next base: position 1,308,263 of record NW_009260196.1, on the reverse strand, counting down.
ATCAAAAATATTTGTGTGATAAATGAATAAGCTGTAAACTTCGGGAGACTTTGTGTACAAATACCTTAAGTACATATGGAATATTCCTCATGTAATCTCACCTTTTTCATCGGTGCATGTCACAGGCAGTGTCTGAACGCTTGCCCTGACCTGCTCTGTGATCTTGAGCAACTCATGTCGCCTTACCTGCTTCTATTTCCCCATCGGTACAATAAAAATAGTAAATCTTTCCTATCTCCTTTCTCATGCCCCATCAAACAACAAGCTACGGCAAGATTTGCCAAAATAGTTTGTACTACCTCAGTAACACAAGGTAGCCATAAACTTGCTCTAACTGGCTAAGTTTGACTGATGTGTCATGGAATCAGCATAAACCATCCAGGCTAAACTGCAATACATAGCCAGAATACTTCTTGCTGTATATGCTCTTACAAACTTCTGCCCTAGGCCTATAGTAGCTCATAAGCTTTTATGCAAGAAACCATGCTTATATACTAGAAAAAGTCAGTTTCTCTCATTTTCTTTCCACATAGTTCACCTTGTCTCAAGAAGGTTCCTTGTTATTTGTGAATTTGTGCATTTTAAACACTATACTGCAGTCCTTCTGCAGGCAGGCTGCCCATTTGACAGAATCATAGAATGTTTTGGGTTGGAAGGGACCCCTAGAGGCCATCTAGTCCAACCCCCCTGCAGGAAGCAGGGACACCGCTAACCAGATCAGGTTGCTCACAGCCCCATCCAACCTGGTCTTGAATGTTTCCAGGGATGGGGCCTCCACCACCTCTCTGGGCAACCCGTCCTCCAGGTCAGTAGGAGTTGCTGCTGCACTTATGCTGTTCCTCTGAATTTGTGGGTGCTCCCCAAGTCATCGTTTTAGAAGTGAGAAAATGGCAGGATTTAGTTTCTGCCGGTCCTTTCAAACAAACTTCGCCCGAACAGGGAACAGCCCACTCCATCTGAAGCTTGGTGGGCATTCTACCATTCATTGCATTAGCTGCAAGACTGCTACCTGTACAAAACACAAATTTGCTTCTACCTGTGAGCTAAGCTTCCAGTGCTATCAGCAGTTTGGAAATAACATGGATGCAGTCATGCCCATCTTTAGTCCTTATACATAAGGTGCTCTTAAAATAGCAAACACAGATCGTCCTTTCTTACGAGGGGACTCAGGTACCACAAGCCATGTACACCAGCTCAGTGAGCGCACCGGTGGAGCCAGGAGCAGAAGGGAGCAAGCTCAGAGCTGTCGTGGGGGCCCTTGCTGGCCAATGCTGCTCACAGGGTCTCAGGGCAGCTCCGGCCCCCACCCTGCCCGAGCTAAGGTGGGGCAGAAGAGGGTAAAACTGCATCAGCATCTTCCATCGCTGCACTGGGGTCTGTTTGAAAAGTCATACCCCTTGCCTGCAGAATTATTTTTATGCTTGCAAAGTTTGCAAATACAAATAATCAGCATAATCCTAAAAAAATTGGAATGTACGCTTGTTTTTTTACAGGCTGAGGCCACTAAAATGTCATATATATTATAAAATGAATTATTCATGACAAGTTGTAATCAACAGGGGTGAAGATACAAGAGATGGTTTTAGCTCTTTCAACTGCATCTATGAAATCACTTGATTAGTCCTTTTCTAACACATTTCTAAACACAGAAAATATGGAGTGAGGCGATGAATTCTTAGAGCATATTTTGGATAAGTTTGCTTAGATTAATTACAGGTCTTCTGGCTCTAGAAGAAGCAGCTAAGATACATATCTAGAAATGTCCTATTAGACTTTGAAAATGAAATGAGAAAGACTAACATTGATTGAAAACAGCATTTACATCTTGTGTGGAAGTGAATTTAGGTTGAGCGTTAATGTCCTTTGATAAGCAGAATTTCATTCACTTCCTCTAAGAAACTCACTGTTTCCCATCTTCCAGGCTATGTATTCTAGTGGATTTTAAAAATCCAAAATAATTCCCTTTATAAAGGGAACAAAAATGAAATAAGCAAATTATGTTTCTTCTTGCAACACAGTAAAACAACTCAAAACTTTAGATACATAGTGGATAAGAAGACTCCTATCAAAGCAACTGACTTTTCCACTTGCTATTTTCCAGCACAACAAAATTGATGGTTTTAGGAGCTAAAATTTAGTTTGGCATGTCATAATAGTAAAATATGCTATTTTTTCTGCACCTGCACTTACCCAACACAGCAGTCTTATGGTTTACTTACGCTTTACAAGTTGAAGGTAACTCAGGAGAGATTCAGAAAGGACATAAAGTTGATTCAGGGCAGATGCTAACTTTGGGTATTAAATGGTGTTTGTGGACATGCACAAACCCCACTGCTCTCTGCAGGGCAACTCCTGCAGACACGTAGACGGCCTCGGTGCAGATGCGTATAGAGCTGCATCAAAGACTGCAGGGTGGACTAGGGAAAGCAACAGCTTCCAGAAATATCTTGTGCAATAATTGGCAAAAAGTTCTTCTGAATTGATGGGCACAGGCTTTTCCAAAGTAGTCTGGATTTCAGTGGCGTATCTTTGGGACCAGTCAGTGTACTGGGAACCTGGAAGATGAACGCGATGATTGCTTTGGAGTGGCTCTTGGGCGGCACTGAACGTGACAATATGTGACCAAGTATCTTACTGTTCGCTACCAACCCTTCCCTTACTGTTCAGCTTGCATTACCAAATACCCCGCCTTTTCTGCACGGCATCAGCACACCGTAGAAATCCAAGCTGAAGTCTAAATCCAGGCCACGTCTTTAAAGCTCAAAGGGTTTGGGTACAGGTTGTTTCCATGAGTGCCTCATCTTCATAAAACCCTGTTAATACTCTTACGAAGCAGACGATGAAATTGAAACCTGTGAGAAGAGATGAAGATCTGGCTCATGCAGCAGATGGTTTATGGCAATGCTTTATGACTACAGAATACACTGCCCAAGAGGATTAAAGGATATTTAGATGTAGAGCGAGACTCGTCTTATTATTTTAGCTTTTTCTTGAAAGCAAGTCTCAAAAATGCTCTAAAAAATACAAATGGAATGGAGGTTATGAGAGGAAAAAAAAGCATTGATTTGGTGATACAATTCCTCTGAAAAAAGAATACCAGTCTGTGCTGAAAATGGCATGTTAAACTAAACAGATTACCAGTCTGACCTGTTCACCACCTTACAGGTAAATTCCCGTGATCCTAAACCTGCAGGAAGACTGGAAAAAAAATCTCAAGTCCAGTTTGTTACACAGTCGTAAGCAGCAAGGGGCACAAGATAAATTGTCTTTGCTGGCCCTGCTGAGTCTTAGCAAGAACGCTCCCGTGCCTTAGTGCTGGATGTACTTAAAAACATTAAGAGGTGGCACATAGGACCTTGAAACTGAGGGTTTAGCAGAAGAAAAAAAATAATAAAAGGATTTAAATGGATTAAGCAGGTGATGGGACTCAGGCAGAAGGAGGTGGAGATAAGTTTTGCTATCCAGTAAATGAGAAGAGCGAGAAATGATAAAGAGTCCCAAAGCCTCCACAGATTAAGTTATCTGGGTGGGAGGCAGGTGTGAATTACTGGTGAAGTACATGGACCAAAGGGATTCTTGTATTTGCTGGTGTAAAATAAGTTCCCCTTCATGTGACACAGCCGCAATGGTTGAAACGCTCGGGGCTGTGCCTACCCATATACGTGTTATCTAAGGACTGGGGAATAACTCTCAGCATGAGAGGAGAAGGAACCTTTAGTGTCTCAGCAGAGACTCAATGAAGTGAAGCAGAAGGACAGCAGGAAGATCAGCTTTGACATACATAGGAAAAAAGCATTAGTCACCATAGCAAAGAATGGGGAATGGAGAGGGCTGGAAGCAGTCTGAAGACACCCAAGGACACCACCTATACAGCAGGTAGACACGCTGCAAACCTTGCTAGAAATCAATTACACACCCACAACATCAACAGGTTTGAGTCTCATGGCCGAGAGTCTCGTTGTAAAATACCTTCGCAACTATTTCCGGGTCAATCTGTATTTCTCAAGCGGTAAGAATCCATGTGGTGGCTGTGACTCCGTTATCATACCTGCCCTGTTTTCCTACAGCTTTTAGCATGTATTTATTTTCTTCCCCTTTGACAGCTAGTCAAGGGGGTAACCACCATTACCCTTACAGTAAATCAAAATGAGCAGATTATAGCCAGGTTTATCAGAAGTTCTGTCAGATTTTGTCAGGAAAAATAGAAAATAAATTCAATGACTTTCCCATTAAGAATGATGGATTATGTCCCTGTATTAAGCCACTATATTAACTCCCCATATTAAGACACTAATTAAACAACAATGGTTTGCCTCCTTTGATAAGTGCTCCAGATTTCAGAAATCACTGAAAGACATGTAGACACTTTCTACTTTGCAACAGTTTTTAAGGAAAGGGAATAGTTAAGTGGCTGCTTTCAAGGAGTTTTAGACTCACCTGTGTTTTCTGTTGCACTATATTCACAGTGTTCAATTCAGTGGAAGAAGATTAAGTGTTTTGCTGCTAATTCAGAGTCTTATTACTGGAGGTAATAGCATTCACATGTGTCAACTGCTTTATAACCCTACTGACATGAACCAAAGTCAGACGTGAGCAGTATGCAAGCACGGTGGCGACCACAGCAGTTGTCCCAGCTTTACCATGCAGCAAGAGACTCTCATGATCTCATTTAGTAGAAAGATTTTTTTTCCCCCCAATCATTTCATACTTATTTTATTCTCTTTTAAGCCACGCACCTTAACCGCATGCAAGAGCTGGTTATGTTCTTTAGTGTTTCAATTGCATTCTCAACAGAGGGTTACAACCACCAAATCCCCTACCAGCTCGTTAAGTCGCTAGCTTGAGCTCTTCGAGATCCACCCACACCATGAAGAGTAATTCCCTCCAAATGAAATCAAATTATATTTAATCGGGAAATTTAATTATGCCATGGCAATAGGTATTTTTTTTGAACGCCATAGATTAGCTGGATTAATCAGATGCTCAGAGGGTAGGCGGTTGATATTGAAAAGGCAAAATTTGTTTGCACTGTATGTACAGACAATTCTGAAACTGCCAGCCAAATCAGAAAAAAAAGGCTTTGCATTAGTACTTTTAATGAGAAGTAGATTAGTAGAAGCTGTGCAGTTAAAATAAAACAAGACTAAAACAATCGCCATTTCCAGCCAAGCAGAAGAGTGCAATAACAGTGTAAATTTTTAATAAATACAGCATCACTGGATGCTGACTGGCAGCTTCAATGTTATCTCACTATGAATGCGTAAAAATTAGTTGGGTAATTTGGCTTTCTGAGGAACATTATTAACTATATTAGAATTGCAATCAACTCAGGAAATCAGATTCCTAAACATCCTTGAGGCTGATGCCTGTTTTTATACACAGCATCTGGGAGGGAACAGGGGTAATAAGCACACATGGAGTTAAGACAAGGCAACACAAGTATTTTGGGAACATAGACCCAGGTTTTCCTTAGCTTACGTCTGAGCCAGAACTGTTTCCAGCTCCGCATAGGGACAAGACCCTGGTATAAAAGCAGCCCCTGCCCTGGAAGCAGCATGGAACCGGGATGGGGGGGATGGCCCGAGGTGCTGCAGGGGGAGCGCAGCAGCAGAGCTGGTGGGTACGGAGTCGGAGGAGTGTGTGTGTGTATAATTATATTCATGTTCTGATCATATAGCCAGATGACTCAAACACATGTTGCTGCTGTTCCTAGGAGCATAGAAAATTTGGACCACACCAGTCACCACAAAAAAAAATAAAGCAAGCTATAACAGCTGTCATCATGCTGGTTTGTAAGCAAGGCACATTGTCACCTTTGTGAAAGTCTGCTTCATTAAGGATAACATCAATGTGACATTTTCATTTAATCCTAATGACTGCATAATTATTAATTACAGTAGCTACAGAAGCAAAGTCCCAGGGAAGCTGATATCTCAGTCATAAAATTCTTCACAGTTGCCAGGTACTTACAGATTACTTTACCCAGAAAAAAAAAAGTCATTTAGCCATTCTTGCTAGGAAACAGTCATCATGGATATAGAAATTCTGCCACAGTCACTGCAGATTTTGTGTCAGGCTTAAAAAAAAAAGAATTATGAGCAGCATTTCTTTTAAAAAGTACTTGTTATGACAACTCAGTTTATTCAAATCACACCTTGAAGTTGTCAGCATATTGAACACACACATCAGATAATATTGTTCAGCATTGGGCTAAATCCCACTGAGTTAATAAGTAAGCATGATTCTCATTGTCAGCAAGTTACAAAGTTACATTCTATTACTAATAACATTGATGCTAATTTAAGTCTGCTTTCTCCTAGTGAAGCTTTTGGTACTTCAAATATTTCATTGGAATTAATGAAATAAGCCTATTTTTTTGTCTGAATCAGTTCCAGATTATTTGAGCTGTGCTCATTGCAATTAGAAAAGCCCCCTTTTAGCAAGTCAAGGGAGAAAAGTTGATTGTCAACCACAAAATAGTTTTTTTTACAGGTAATTTTTCAAAATTGTAGAATACTTTGAGAGGAAGAAGGGTTTCTGGTGCACTTCAAATTTGTCAATATTTACATCCATTATTGGTTTTGTTCTTTTTGCTGCAATTAAACAGATCATACATTTAGAGTAGAAGTTGAAGCAGAGGGGATGGTGTAATTCCAAGTATTTTTCCCCATACTGAAGTAATCAGCCAGAGGAAAAAATGGATGAAAAATGAATTAAGCTACACTAACCACGCTCAGTGTGGTGGTCTGAAAGTATATAAAGAAATACCATAAATGCCATTTTTTAGAAAGGTTTCACATTCAAATTGGCGATTTAAGACCTCTTTGTGGAGTTAATTTTGAAGAACGGCAGCATTAGCCTGTAGTAACCTTCAGCTGTCTTCCAACCTTCTACTTACACGTTTCAGATAGAGCCACGTTTCAGGACCCTCTGCTTTAGTCCTCACTCATGTGTCTGGCAGTCAGAATGAGTAGTCCGAGTCCTCTTGGGCTACCGGTGTCCTTAAAGCTGAAGATGAGGTTCACACATAAGGTTTTGGATCTGGCTATGCATCCTAAATAACCCTGTGCATATCAGCCTGTGGAGGAACGCCTACCATTTGTGAGCATATATGTGTGTTTGTGCCAGAGGAAGCTTATGTGCGGACAGACATTTAATGCACGCTCATCTGCCATACAAAGATATCTGTCTGCAAGTGAGACCCCAGGTTATTCCTGAAAGGATACCTGTGCTGAAGATACCATGCATGACACTTATTAAAATTTTGATCCTTGAAACCAAACTGTTTTTCTTTTGGCATTGAGTATATACAGCTATTCAGATTTGTACATATTAAATATATTCATATATTAGACACTATGAATCTTCACTGAAATTTAGAGCCCTTTAAAAACATCACTTGATATCAGATTTGTTGTGTCACGATCTGTTTACAAAACAAAGAGGAAAACTTCACAAACTGCTTGGTAAAGATAAAATATTATTAATCAGCAAGTCTTTGCTGAAGAATGAGTGCCCCTTAACATACCCACATCAGCGCTGGGCAATTGAGAAGTGTTTATGAGCCAGAACTCAGTAAAAACCAACACTCCTTGGTTAAATAGACACCAGTAAATGCATCTGTCTGCAGAAAGTGCTAAGCACATGCACTGCAGCAAGGCGAGATACAGCAGCGCAGCATCAAGAGCAAGGCTATCTTTAAGAAACGTTGGGCTAGAAAGACTGTGACTACTTCTAGGGGTCTAGGCAAGCATTTTGATGAGTTATAGAGAAGCCAAACACAGGAATATCTGGAAAGGTGGTTGTTATGGTAATAAAATGACAAGCGGATGTGCTACAAGGGTGTCTGGGCAAGAGCAGCGTACCAAGGTTATTGAAGTACCAAAGGTCTTCAGAGTCAGAAAATTGAGAGGGGAGAGAAGGTAGGAAGCCTCGATAGGGAAATGTGAGGTCTGTACTAAAAGACATGAATGGATTTGCAAAGCTTTGTTCTAAAGGTGAAAAACCATGGTTAATAATAGTAAGAAACAAGATCCTGGAACAGGGGAATTTAATTACCACACCAATTATACACTCTGTAAAGAGTTCTGGGACACAGAAGACAGCATAGCAAGAAGGACAGTGTAGGCTTTAATTAAACACAGAACATGGAACCAGCCCTCTAAATCAGTCATTGTTCCTAGGAGGCAAGGACAAGCGCAGAGCTGTGTAAATGTGTGAACAGAATTTTGGGTAACAGCCCTACAGATTTCTCCGAGGAAAGTGCTTCAACAGATGCCAAGTGGGACTACTCCTTATGCTGAACCCAAAGGCAACAAAAAATTCAGCATTACTTCATGGTATCCAAGAAAAATCTAAAAGAGATCTTGATGTGTAGGGCTTGGAGTTTATTTTTTCCCCAGGTCCGGAGTGAGGTATTGGAAAGAAAACTGAGACTAACGGTCTGATTCAGATAAAACTCAGACACTACTCTTGGCAATTCAGGACAGTTTTCTTCCAATGCAAAGACTAATTCTCTTGCTTTTCTTACATACTTAACCGCAGTTAAAGCATTGATCCAACTCTTCATGCAGCTTAAATGCGTCTGCATCCATAAGCATGAGCAGGAACATGCTTAGTTAACTGCAGCCAAGGATCTTGGTCCACTGTCTTTAGTGGAAAGTGGTCTGCAGTGGCAGTCCGTCAGAAAAAAATGGAAAGTATGCTTATTATCTCTATGCAGAAACCATATCTGAACAGAGTTCTCCATGATGAACCATCACTGAGTCTTTTCAGGCAAGTTGACAACAGCATTTCTTTTCAAACTATGAAACAGGTTCTTGGTGATGACATTTGGAAATGCCTATCATTTAAGTGGCAGGAAAGGGAACATGAAGGTTTGTTATTTGCTAGTCACTTTGCATCTCCCTTTCTTGGAGTAATTTTTCTAGTAATTTTTTTCATGAACCTTGTCTGAATATAATGTGACAACACTACGGTCAGCATGACTCAAGGACACCAACTGTGACAGGAACAAACTTTGGATGGGGAAGGAGATGAGACTAAGCCAAGACAAAATAATTCTGGCAGTGACAGCAGGAGACTGGACAGGTCCCATGAGATATGCACATCCTAAATCTATCAGAGTTGCATGGTTAAGGCTGGAATAACGGGAAAGACCCTGACCATCAGTAAATGCAACAGAACTAGGACAAAAACACGCACAAGATTTCCTCAAGTCTGCTGTGACTGGAACACAATAATCTTTATGCCTCCTTCTAGGTCTGCTCTAGAGCAAAACCACACTTGCATAGTGTCAGTAGTAGGGCTGGTTGTGACAAAAATACTTGCTGAAGAACAGTTCCACCGCAGAACACATCCAGCATCCGTTTTCTCAGACAGTTATCTTTGCACCTCTAGGAGGCAATGAAAGTTGTTTGGCACTTTCTGATTAAATTTTAGGGGGTTGGAGGAATAAAACTATTATTCACACACACACACACACACACCCCATCTCAGTCTGGAAAGGTTATAAAAATGTGCACATTTAAAGCCTTGCTAGCTCTGCACAAACTTATGGTCATTCATGAAGTATTTTAAGCATGCAAAGTGCTTAGTCACATTCTTAAAAATTCAGCTATCTGTACTAAAATGAACGTTCCGTTTCTCACTGATGCTCACATGCAAGTAGCAGTGTCCAGGAAAATAAAAAAATCACCATGCATATACCTGTAGGTAAGAAGGTAGCCTCTATATTTAAGGTTTTATATGTAGTATCTAGTATCAGATAGTGGTATGGCAATATTTGCTCACCATTTCTTTGTTGACTCTTTTGTCTGGTTGGCTGCTCAGTGTTGATGTGTATGTTTAGTTCTTGGAAAGAAGGAATTATTTGACCAATATAGATTTAAGACAACTCCATGTATTTCAACAAAACATTCTATAACCCACTTAACTGTAGAAAAAAATGATTGGGAAATCAGTCAAGTACTTCTAGGACACGCTAAAGTCTTCTTTTAAACCTTGTAGGTATTATTAGCTACTGGGGGAAAAGGCTTGGAGTCAAACATCTGGAAGCAAGTCAGTCACAACATTCCTGCAGCCTTTGAAGCAAAATGCGTAGTCAGAGTGGAAGGCAGGAGAGAAAAACGACCTCAGAGAATGAATTACCCTCTTCCAGTCATCAAGAACTCACACATTTAATTTGTCCCAGTTGAGCTGGTCTGCACAGCAAGTAAGGAACACAGAGGAACCACCCCCCAAGTGACCACCACAGGTACCCACGGATATTCTGTCACATCTCAAGTACAGTGATACATCTTTCAGATCTTTATCTCTACTCATCTGATGGCACGGATGTTCTTCCTGCTATCTTCCACAAACATTTTCCATTCTCTTTTTAAAAGTACTTTCTTCCAAACCTCTTTTCACCGTAGGCGACAGAGCTGGAATGCAAAGCTATTGCCTCCAGTCAGAGCAATAGCTGGGATGCACTGGATCACTCTGCAGTGGCAGGGACCTATGTGCTTGAGCAAATGTGGAGTTGAATACTTTAATCAAGTAGCTAACTGCACATACATTAAAGCGACAGGAGGAGAAAACATTGTTTCCTATGGCTTTGCTTTCCAATAAAGATGCAGTAATCAGTGAAAGGTTTCCCCATCAGCTTTTTTCCCCACTCATTTCTCCCACATGAAGTGTTGGGGCTCAGTTCACACTATAGCCCTCCCTTCAGCACAGGGACCAATACTTTATTTTGCTGGTTCCACAGAACCTGTGGGAACTTTGCATTTCTCAGGCTATTACTCTTCCATCAGATCTGACAAAGCAGCAAATGGATTCACAGATAACAAACTGGGGACAGACGTTAAGATTGCCTGATTGCACGAGACATGTTTGTCTTAGAAAGCCTCATTAGCAAGAGGGTACATATGTTCAGAAATATAGTTCCTCTTTTCAAAGCGAGCAGCAAAATGCACTCCCCAGTTCCAATGTAAATAAAGAAGCTGAAGATAAGGCTAAAGGAACATGTAATTGCATAATATCAAACAACCATCCAGAGATACCTAATCTACAGCCATGGACAGATGACCTATAGAAGCATTTAAAAGAACATTGGTTTAAGAATTACTTCATTTTCTCCACTTGAAAATTAAAATGCAAGATAACTCATTTGCTCTGAAATAATTTTTTTAATGTCACTTACTGGCTTATCAAGGGTTCCTAGAGTAAATATCTTTAGATCTTTACATTTCCAGGATTTGAAGATCATACTTCAACCTTTTGATTACTTTTTCCTCTGAAGAACCAAATCCACTTGTTTTTGTGTAGCTTGTGAATTAAGCCTCCATTACAGCTATTAGATTTCTAACACCATCATTAGACATTCCAGCTTTTTTTAAAATAGTAACCAAAGTTTGATTCCGATAAGGGTGTCATATAATAACATTATTTGAAATGCAATAGTGAAGTGAACTTGCCAAATCATTTTTAATGTGTTAGCTGTCATAAGTCAGACTTTCCTAGTACAGTTATACCCAGCTGTCTTTAAGGGGTAAAGGATGGGCAAAGACTACTTTCTGCCAAGGAAAAGCCCTTTATTCCAAAGGAAGAGCCCTCTACAGCTAAATGAGTAGGAATTCATAGAAATAAGTACACTTTTCTGCCTTGACCCTTTGCATAGAATGGGACAAAGTATTTCAGACAGAATATTTTGCAGCATTTTTTGTTACATTTAATTGAAACATTCAGAAAAAAACCCCTTTTCTTTCCATTTATCTTAATATCTACTATCTCCATTGCTAATAGCCTGGGTTTTATGAGTTTACTTGCAGGGACAGGTGATTTAATGCTATTACGTGGCATAAATCCCTTTTCCAGGATGAAAAGAATCCCCAGGGAATAAAGTAAAATTCCCCTCCTTCTTTCCATTTGTCTTGTCTTGTTCCTGCAGCAATACACAGTTTCACTTTCCAAAAGTATGTCTGAGAATACCTACGGTCACGCAAGGTATGAATTGAGATTACATGCTCATATATGCTTTAGGAATTATGCATTTCCAGTGCTTGAACTCTTATGTCTTCCTGGGGCATACTGCAAAGCCCACTGGAAAAGTATTCTAGAAAAGGAGGTATTTTGAGAACCTAAAAACACCCTCATATCAGAGCACGGGTTTTCTTCTCTAGCTACAGAAGCTAGTCTTGAACATGACTAAGGCACCTCAAGTTTGATTTTAATAATCTTTCTGGCAATAAATTGTGTTACATTCTACAGGTGGTTCCACTGAAGTGGACGAAAGTATTATATCCTCAGTCCTAAGAACACCAGCCTGTTAGGCCTTGCCCCTACCTCAAATCTAGATTAATTTAAGAGGAGATTAAATATGAGTACGCTTAGACAAAGGAAGGCTGAAGAGTCACAACAGAATGCAAGTTAATCCGTTTGGCTTTTTCACTAACAGCATAAAAAAGTAATTAGGATAACAGATTTTCAGATGATGTACCCTTCTGAACAGTTTCCAACTCCAGAAATTCCACCTGGTGGCTCACGTGAGAGGACCAAATTAAACATCTATTACAATACACTTCTCATCTTTGGTCAGCCAATATGTCAGACAAAATATTCTTCAAGTTTCTAAGCCTGGAATTTTAAAAAAGAAGTACTTGGATTGCAAGTTGGAATTTTGCCATGGGCAATAAATTAAGAGCCATGAACTGTTTCAAGCAGCGTCATGGCAATTTGCAGGAGCACATTAAAAGCAGTGAAGATACTTGAACGTTTCTTTTTAAACAACACTAGAAAGGGAAGTTACAAAATGGAAATTAAAATAATTCTGGAAAGATCTAAAGGGTTTGCATCTCTGCACTCTATTGAGAAACTGCCTGTCAAACCCCATTCTCAATATATTTTCAAATAATCACTAAAAGGGTTAACTCACAAAAGTTGTATCCTCTATATGATGTAAATCAGATGCAGGTGTATTACAGACTTACTTCAAAAGAATTGGGTTTTTCATATTATCTAAAGTTTTCTAAAAATTACATAGGATTTAAAAGATACAAGCGAATCCAAAGGGGGACTGGTAAAATTTCTTTTGCTTGCCAGTAACCTGCTTGTTATGGATATTTTGTGAATCCCACTAGACACTTGTTTAAACTTCAAGTGCTCTTGCTAATGTGGTCTTTCATTTTGAGAAATACCTGGCTGAAATATCAATGATTAGGCTCTTTTTAAGTGAACATTTGCTCTTTAAAAAAATTCCTATATTCAGAAGACAAGAGGTATTCCTTGCTGTGACATTACTACCTTGTGATTCAAAAAAAAATTGCTGATATATCTCTAAACCACCCACCATGTGAAAAATAGCTGCATTACTTTTTCAAAAGCCCTGTCTGGCAGGTTGAAGAGGACAGGCTATGTCATATGGCATCGCTTCTGATTCCTTGACTGCCAGAATCCATCCTGTGAAATCAGAAAATTAGCGAGAATTGCTTTAATTACATCTCAGAGGACAGCAGGAGACACGATGTGCTCTTTCTCCAACCCTACTTGCAGGGCTGTAGCAGAAGCGAGGGGCACATGCAAGCAGAAGGCAATGCAACTGCTTTATACCTCTCAGATCTGGGGAAGGACGAGCCCTTCGATCACTGCAGCTCTGCATGCGTAAAAGGAGAGGCAGCCCTCCCTTGGTAGTCACCAACAGCATCAGGTCACCTCTTCCCAAAAGAAATATTCTAAGCAGGGAGCAATGCAATGACCTGAAACCAGGCTGGTTTGGTAGATCCTCCAGGTTCAGAGAGCAGAGATAAGCCTTTTGGTCCTCATTCCCTGCTCTCCTGCTGCAACCTCCCCCAGCCAGTAGTTTCCCCCTGTGGTGGCTGCCTTGCAGCATTTTTTTCCCTGCAATGGCATGGATGGTGCAGGGGGATGGCACTCGGCACCATTTGGGTGACTGGGTGCTGGTGGGAGGCACATCTGGCTCCATATACACCTACATCGCAGGAGTCACCAGCCACCACTCCTTTGGCTGCCAGCTTCATTTGATTCGGTTACCTCAAACTCAAATTAGAAGCAGCTTTCCATATGCTGACATACCATGCAGGAGTGAGATCTTCCAGGGGAAGGACTGGTGGCAAAGACAAAGTGCAATCGTATTATTCAAAACATGTGAGGAATGAAGTAATATGGGCTATTCCTCCCACTCCTCGCAGGTTTTCATCAGAACTGCAGCCAGCTGAAGGCATTGATCTCAAGCTGCAGTCTGCTTGGAAGGTAGTCCAAAGAGCAGGGAATTCATTTATAGAAGAATTAAAGCCCATTTCAAACCTCAGCACTCTCCAGTCCAAGCACTTTTTACATTTTTGGCAGCCTTTGCTTCTTAGAGCCACACAACCAAAATAAGCTCAGGTATTTTCCCTGAGGAATGCAGAGGGAGACACTCATTACAGATATTATCATGTAGTTTTACCGTCTATTGGAATACAATAATTTACCACAGGTATGGGTGTCAAGAAAGTGAATAAAATTGAGGTCCACTGGTTAGCCTCCTAATGAACGAGGAAAGGGCCAAGCCATGACTGAAGTGCTATGGCAGGGATGCACTATTTTGCCCTTCCACTTACTACAAAATTCACATCAGTGACAACCAATCATTTGGCACCATCCTTTACCATTTACAGCAACAAATGCAGTAGCTTTCAGAATCGTATTGTAAATATTGAGCATCCCCTATATGCCTTTTAGTCCGTCTGACATGATTATAGAATCATAGAATGGTTTGAGTTGGAAGGGACCTTACAGATCATCTAGATGCAACCCCCCTGCCTTGGCGCGCCGGGCCCCCCTTCCACTACAGCAAGTAGCTCAAAGCCCTATCCAACCTGGCCTTGAACACTTTCAGGGATGGGGCATCCACACCTTCTCTGGGCAACCTGTTCCAGTGCCTCACCACCCTCATAGTGAAGAATTTCTTGTTAATACCTAATCTAAATCTACCCTCTTTCAGTTTAAAACCATTACACCTCATCCTATCATTATACTCCCTGACAGAATTCCTCTCCATCTTTCCTGTAGGGCCCCCTAAAGTACTGGAAGGCTGCTATAAGGTCTCTAGGCTAAACAACCCCAACTCTCTCAGCCTGTCCTCACACAGGAGGTGCTCCAGCCCCCCAGTCATCTTGGTGGCCCTCCTCTGGAGCCATTCCAACAGGTCCATGATCATAGAATCATAGAATGTTTTGGGTTGGAAGGGACCCCTAGAGGTCATCTAGTCCAACCCCCATGATGTCTGACAACTATTTTCATTTATCTACTTTCAACAGGACAAATATTGCAAAGATAGTTAAATGGGTACATTCACATGCGTAAGTGTTATCACATCTCAGAAAATGCAGAATATACCACAACAAGACTGCTCCAGCAATCACTATGCAGTGCAGCTATCAAGACTCCAAAGCTCTTTTTGATCACACCCCCCCAACTCCTACAAAACACTAAGTCAGCTCCACTGCATGAAAGAATTCATCCACTACTGACAGAAACATCCCAAACCTTTATGAATTCCAGGTTTAATACTCATGTTTTAAAAACCACAAAATATTTTAATTTCTAAACCTCCATGGCTCCTTTTCAGAAAGTGTTCCGGATGATGTCCCATGACAGTGTTTTGCGTTAGGAACGTCTTGAAAGAAAACAGTATTTGCAATACACATTCTGCATGTTTTTTGCCTTTGTACTGCTCAACCATCTGCATTCACAACCTAGATATTTTACCTCTCAAAACTCTTATCCTGTCTTATGGTTTATTCAGATGAGCAAAATGATGACATTCACCTCTGAATCTTGGTTCTTTTCTGAGACCCAGCAAAGCATTATACCTATCTAGGGTTTTAAATAATTCTTCATATGATTCACCAGTTCATGACATCCATAGATCCTTACTTCTGAAACCAATTTATGGCAATAAGATGATTTTGTTTTATGTTAGCAAATGGAAGTCAAAGGAAAACAAAACAAAACACACACAGAATGAAGAGATCTTAAAGCTACATATTTTCCAGACAGAAGATTGGAAGATCTCCAGCAGAATCTTGATTTAATTCAAGTACTGGAGACTGCACAACTTGGGTTGCTATTTCTCTCTTTCATACAAAGTAAAGCCTTCCGCCTGACCTTGGAAAAAACATCTAAAGAGGCTTTTGTCCTTTAGAATACAAATAAACAAGATTTTGTAAGTTGTGATTATTTTTCTCCTTAGCCAGTCTTGCATTTAAAAACAATCAACAAAGCCATAACTTTTCCTTTGATGCTTTGGAGTGAAAAGAGTCATGATATCAACAATAATTTGATCTTGTACTTGTCAACATTTGTCTTTATGTGGTTTGAATTTGCCTTCAGCACACACCAAGATGGGAGCCAAAGAGTCATAACTAGGAGCTGCAGAATTCAAACGACGTATGGATTCCAAAGAGCTCTTCCTTGTGCTGGTAAAGAAGTAATTTGTCCAAAGAAGGAAAGGGCACATGGCTCTTCACTTGGAAGATGTGTCAGGTTTTAAGTGGAAAAAATTGAACTGTAAGATTTATCAACTTGAACAACAAGGAAACTTTGCTCTGATGGAAGCTTGTTTATAAGGTCTTTTTTTTAAGGAGCCACCCTAATTTAGGAAGTCAGACAGCAATTCCTCCAAAAAGCTTCCCAAAATAAATTGCAATGATACTCTTCAAGCTGGAATTGTCTATGGCATAAACAAAAAACCACTCAAAGACGCTAATTTACACACTGTCAGCAGGCATGATTCCTCCACCATCTAATTAGCATTTAGTTTTACTTTATCTTCAACCATCCTTCCTGAAACCCTTGATCTGTGAAGCTTTGCAAGCCAGTCTTACACAAACAGAAGAATTTTAAAGAAACACAGGGTGCTTCAGATGCATTGCCCCTCTAAGCCTGAAAGACCTCACAGTATCCCATGGGATTGCAGCAGAACCTAGAGTTTGCCACTTGCTTTAGAATAATAAACTTAGATCAAGATGTGAAGTACCAGCAGTTCCCCTACCAATTCCAGTTGCTGGGACTTACCCATGCAAGGGACAGCAATGGGAGCAAGTTCCTTGTCTCCTGAAGGAGCTGAGAAGAGACATTGCAACACCCTCACGTCCAGAGGGAAAACCCAGTAGCTTCCAGAGCCAAGATATTCAGCACACTGCTCCAGGAGCACCACACAATAATTTGGGAAGAGCCCCATGAGCAGGCACCCCTGTGGCACTGCCTAACCCAGGGCCAGGGCCAGGGCTGGGGTGAAATAACCCCAGGGGCAGGGGAGGGGTGGGGGTCCCAGGTGGGGCTGCTTGGGCAATTAAGGCCTATTAGTGACCTCAGGGCACTGGCACGTGGTGCCAAACCTTCATAGGATGACAAAGGTGGTCTTTTAATTATATCAACTGTGTAAACTCGATGAAGTGATCCATTCTAATTTATTTTTTTTAAGGTTTGGGCCGTTCTTCACAGTGCTGTGGTCTTTGCTGCGTCCTGTGCATCTGCGCTGGCCCATCCAGGAGGCAATCACAAGAAATAAACCATATTTCCACTGAGTTTTTCATCAGCCCTAAGTGTGTAGAAGCTGCAGAAAGGAGAGCAAAACACAGACTGTGTCTGTAACACGAATTTGGTGGCCCAGCCCTTGTTCTGCCAGACAAGCCATGGCTCACCGAGGCTCCAAGGCAATCCTATGCATTCGTTTTTGCCCCTCCCAAAATATTCTGGCCTTTTCTGACTGTCCTCTTCTGGGGGGTCGTTTGACCCCCAAATAGCAAAGCCACTCTGCAGTCTTGGGAGGTGTAAGGCAGTTCAGAATGGAAGATGCTACTTTATTTATTGATATCTATTTATTTATCATTAGTCTGCAGGAAAACCTCTTCATGCTCCCATGGATTAAGTAGAGGCATCTTTGCTTTTGGCAAAATGTGTAAGGAAATTCCCTTCCAAACTTTCCACAGGTCTGAATATCCCTCTTAAAACTGCCAGAAACTGAATTTTATTGCACAACAGAAATGCTCTTAATCTCTCTCCATTTACTGCATTGTAACTGAACTCTGTGAAAAGAACCAAAAAATGGCAAATATGAGCAGCCTAAATTTACGTGGAATAAATGATGGATGTCTTCACACAAAAACTCTGATCTTCTGAATTTTCTGAAACAAGATGCTTACTGTCTCTGTAATCTTTGGGGGCATTTACTTCTTTTTTTGGTAGTGGCTGTTTACGTAGCAATGTTAGCTGAGCCTTGGCCACTCTCCTGATTTTAGTTGCTCTTGACATATTTTGTTTCAAATTCCACTCTGCTGTTGTAAGACAGTTTTACTTTAGACACTGCTTAGTGATATTTTTCCCTGGTGAAAACATCACAGTTAGAGGTCTATTAAGGTCAAATAGTTCCTGCTGCAGTTCTGGAAGTTCAGGAGCTTCCCACCACACTTATTAGTATTTTGTTTTCAGATAGACGTCCCACAGAAAAAAAAATACTGACCTTAAAAACTAACTCATGACATGTCGTCAAAGAAATCTGAAGGGATAATTTAATGAGGAAAATTGGCAGTTTCATTTTACTTTTCTTACTTGTTAGCAGAATGTGTAATCTTTTTCAGGTTCATTTCTTTCCGTACTCCAGTTTCCTCTCCAGCTTCAGAGGACCATAGAGCAAAACAGCATGCAGCTGGAAAAGGTGACGTGAGTTATTGAATAAAATACCGTATTACAAATAATCCCATCATATATCTTCCATCCACTTTAACGCAGTGAGGTGTCTTTGCATGCAGATGCAAGAGGGCGCAGAGGGACAGTTTTGCGTAGGCTCTGCGATACGAAATCTTTCAAGTTTCTCAGGATTTTCAATGGTCTTAAGAGCACCTGGGACCATTCATTTCATCTCAAGGTCCTATGAGGATACTTTACTGTATTTATAATACAGAAAGAACTTTTACTTTTGCTAAAGGAGCTCATTGCTTCTGCTTTCCAAAGCAAATTTATTTTCATTTCACTGGGCATTCTGCATCATCTCAATCTCACAGCAGCCATGAAAGGTATAACCATAGCACCTTGACAGCACTCGTGGTGATTTGGCTTAGTTTCCATTTCCCATACAAAATTTAAAAGGCATAGTCAAAAGAAATACAGTAGCTTTTAAGTGTTGCCTGCCTACAGTATTCTATTTTCTCCATTCAGCTGCATATCTGTGCTGCTCATTGATGGCGAGGATCTCAAATGAAGAAAAGACCGCAGATGGCTGAATGACTGTAAGAAATGTTGAAAAACATTATTGTATTCCTGCCACATACAGGTTTTTTATTTTTTAAAAATTTTATCTTACCTAATTTGTGCAGAAAATGTTTGATGTGGTCATGTTGGATTTACTATATTTCTGTCTAATTTTCTTAGTATTTTCTCTGTTCTTACGGTTTGGTGAACAGACTCACGAGCATTCCGCTCCAGTTCTATGTGCATAAGCTTTTTTTTTCCATGTACTTTCCTCTGGATAAAATATCAGTTAAGTGGATAAAGTTATGATTACCAGAAAAGTAATCTTTATTACTAATAAATAATGTCAATAAATTCTTTATATTCGACCAAGTAATCTCGAACAGTTTGGGGGTGTTTTTTTAAGCTTTTCCAAAGAAACGTTCATGGTCTTCATATGTAAGAAATTTAACAAGCCTTAGTTTTGGCTGGATAAATACATCTACTCTTATTCTGGTCAAAAAGTAAGTTCATAGTGCTTTTCCTCCTGGTTAGTTTTGGGAAGCAGAAATAGTCCCCCAGCAGAAAGAACTTAAAACGTTTTCTGTCTTTTATGTTATCTGTCTTCTCTGAAGACGACCCACAAATACGTGCTCGCTAAAACTGGGATTCACTGAAAATACACGTGCTGGTGAGCTCCTGAGGAGTTTATAGACTGAATGGAAGAATTCTAGGTTTAATCCCCTTCTGTCTTCCTTCATTAGGCACATTGTAAAATAGTTTAGTGATGTAAACAGATTTTCTACTGTCATGTCCTAAAGTCTAGTTAAGTCCGAAGGAGGCTTTCCATGGATTTCAATGGGTTTGGGGTCAGGCTATGGTAGACAAACCTCTGACTGATGGAGGATTATTTCTCCCACGTTTATTTTATATACCTGGTGGCACAATCCTCCGGGCTACACTGCAAGGGCAAATAGGAAGAATAATACGTGCCTGCATCCACCGTCTGAACTAGCCGTGTAACTTAACATTTATTTACGGCGAAACTGTGCCGGATGGAAGTAGCTTTCCTTCTGCAGAGTGCAACGACGGTGTCTGTTTTATCCTACTGCTGCATCACGAGTTTGGTTTGCGTCTTCATTCACTGAAACAAAAGCACGTTCGGAATCAAGTGTGTTTTACACTCCGTGTTAATTTTGAGCACAGGACCACTCAGGGCCAAGTGCAGGATAAAAGCATCTACATTTCAAGTTCACTTGTTTTGGAAGTGGAAAATGACCTCACTTTCTCATCCTCATTCCTTAACAAATACTGCAGTATCCGCATTGAGGATGGAAGGATGTGAAAAGCCCTGGCACAGGCTGCCCAGGGGGGCTGTGGAGTCTCCTTCTCTGGAGATATTCAATCCCTGCTCGGACGATGTCCTGTGCCCCCTGCTCTGGGTGAGCCTGCTTGAGCAGGGGGGTTGGACTGGGTGAGCTCCCGAGGTCCCTTCCAACCCCTGCCATTCTGGGATTCTGTGAAGTCCCTGCTCTTCACTGTAAGTGATAATTGAAAAAAGTAAATGTTAATTATTTAAAGACTTATGTATGCTACTGTGCTATGGTTCAGTATTAAACAACTGGTTTACCTTTAAAAAATCATAAGTGTACATTTGTCAAAGAATAAAGAAAAACAACTAAACACATTATTTTTAATGTTTATTTTTGTCTTTTCCTTTGGTTTTTCCTTTAATGTGCACACCAATGTGTCTGGAATGTTATACTGCCTTGGCAGGTAGTTTTACGAGTAGCTGACGGGGTATGCTTTTCAATATTGATTCATAGTTCTACGCTGTCTGCCATCCCAAAAGATCCCAGACCTGTTTTGCAAGCAGCAAAAGTGAACTGCAGCTGCCCTGGTATAAAATTGGCAGACAAAAAGCACAAAGTGTAGCACGCAGCTGAGAAGGGAAATAACAATTAACGCCATTTAGAAAAATGCTGAGTCTTACAAAATGTTCTGCTGGACCGGAGACGTTCTGCTGGTGGCCAAAAGACGGCAAACCCAGTTGCCAGCTCCAATTTGGGTTTTTTAATGATATACTTAAGCAGGCTTAAAAGCAGGTCTGAAGATAGACTGGGGGACTTGGGGAGGGCGACTTGCTGTGGGGGGTGCTGGGTTACCGGGTCCTGGATTCAGAATGCAGAGTGAGATGCCAAATTCTGTATACAACAACATACGACGAGTCCTGCACAGGATGCAAAGCAGCCTCTGTGCAGCCAGTTTGATGTAAAATGCTGGACAAGAGGATAGCTAAAACCTCTCCTTTCTCCTCATCTTGGGTATTTACCCACACTTCTTACTTATGTGCCTTTGGGAATCTGAGTTAGCGTCTAAAATGGCTTCACAGCTGGAGTCACCTCTCTGGGCTCTGGGCTCTAACTCTCTGTTTTCTTTGGAAACACTATGATGAGGTGGGATCCACCTCCTGCCCCACAGGAGAGGGCCATAGCCACTGAGACACAGCTTAGATTGTCCTGCAGGAGGTGGGGAACGTTCTTTTTTCTGCAGCTCAGAGGTAGAAGAAAATAGCTTGAGACTTGTGGGGCAGAAGACGAGGTGAACCATAACTGAAGGCACACGTCTGGAGGGGGAAAAGGCTGGAGTCTGGTCTCTGCTTCCAACATGTTTTTATGCCTTTTGTATTAAAAAAAAAAAAAAAAAGCCACCAACTATAGGGATTCATATTTCTGGGTAGATGGACAGATAGATCCTATCTCATAGGTTTTTCATTCATGTAGTCTGTCACTGAGAATGATATTCTTTCCCCTGTATCTTCATCCACTTGAAAGGCAGGTCCCTCAGCCAAGCCAGTCATTTAGGATCTGTCTAAAGCTGTTTGAGCTCCCTCAGTAAAGAGAAATGTCCAGGAAAGATACATTTCACTTAGCTTAGGCAATTACCTTTCCATGGGAAAAAAGTCCTTTGGAGGCACTTCTCTGCATGCCCTTGGGTTAGTCAGGACCCTTGCACTGGCTGATGGGTCGCCTCTCTGGGGACTTTTGGAGGCACTTCTCTGCATGCCCTTGGGTTAGCTCTGAGAAGGGACCTGGAAAGTGAGATGTCAGTCAGGACCCTTGCACCGGCTGATGGGTCGCCTCTCTGGGGACCGGTGGGATCTCAGCTATTTCTCTGTGCTTCCTTTTTACAAGTTGTTTGGGTTTGTTTTTTTTTTTATTTTTCTGCCTTTCGGAACATATTTCAAAGCAATTTCCTAGCAGCGTGACATCTTTGTGGAACGTATGGTAATCTTCAGCAGTTTCCTTCTACGTTCAGAAGAGGCTGACTTATCTCAGCTGGATTTGAGACTAGGCCTAGATAACGATATTCTGCATAAAAAGCTGTTTTCTTGTGGCTCATTTATCTGTTCACATTTGGGTAAGCAAGTTTCATTTTCAGCTGAGGTTATGCAAAAACATTATGATGAGAAACGCAATTTCGAAGCAAAGTCTTCACACCGGCAGCATTATCCATTACAAGTCCACTTTGATTCTCATTTTTCCTAATCACCTACTCAGGTGACTTGAATAATTAAAAAGCTTAGCATAACTTACACTTCTACGTACAAAAAGCCTTGAGGAAATTCAATCAATCCAATTGGTGAACAGGAATCACGTTTTAGGTGATTTCACCCATCTTACCGTGAAAATTATAATTTTGAGTATATATAGTAACCCATTACTTAGAAAGTTAAAATGCATCCTTTGGATATTCATTGCTCAGTATTTGAATTCTAGCTTTTTGCAGAAAGAAAAAGGTTAATGTTGTCAGACACTTATAACTGGGCAACGTGATCGGCTTTGAAAAGCTACATCTACGTGCTCTGTTAGATAGGTTGTTAGGTGTAAGCTGCTTGGTGACTGCCACATTTGGCGACGCCTCTAAACATAGCGCTGCATAGCCAATGTTTGTACTGCCTTGGAAAATTCTTCTAAAACAAGGCAGTTGCTAAAACTGGGAAAAAAAAAATCAATTCTCTCTGACCCACCAATCAATTAAACTGTAACTGGAAGTGTTAACGATGGAAAGACCCCTCAATTACAAAAGAGAGATTAATATAATAATAATGTGGACTGCCACACTAAGGGATTTCCATTTGCTTATGTGATTACAATAATTATGTTTCCATACAGTAATTTAAGAATGCAAAATTCTCAGAGGCAAGATCAGAGGACAATTTAGTGACGATTTTGCTAGCTCCTAGAAAAATTTACTGGATACACAGTTATCAATAGATAATTGTGAAGGCCTGACTAGAAGGCGTTTGAACAGAAGTCACAGTGGTGTCCTCAGTGACCGCGTTTTGTGACTTCTGAAATCATAGTAACAGTTCAGAAACCCCAGAATTTTAAGTTGATTCGCTATGACAAGAAATAAGGGGCTGGAACCCGAACAAGGATGAGTCCCAGCAGGCAGGAAGAAAAGCTTACCAATAGTAATGTTTTGGAACCACTGGGATAGGTCACCTGGGCAGGGTTATAGATCCTCATCACTGAACGTCTTGAAGAAGAGAGGTTGGATGAACATCTAATGTAATTGATATGAGCCTAACTGGCCTTCCTCAGGTGGACAAGGTGGCCTCTGAGATGCCTTTCGCTCCTGAGGTGGTGGTGCACAGGGATTACGCATGGCTACTCTCTACCCGTAATGTTTAGCTCCAGATCTGAATCCAGACTTGCACAGTGGTTTAAAGATGTTCAGATACCATATTAGGCAAGGTATCATCCCTGTTAAAGATAGGATTTTCCATGTTACAGGCTGAATGTAAGTAGCTCTGATTTGGCCCGCCCATCAGTAGGCTTAGTTTCAGTATTAAAAAAGCGAGCATGTATTAAGGTGGTTAAAATTGGCTTGAGTTCGTTTGCATTTGAGGTTCTCCGTTCTACTTACTATAATGAACTGATCAAAGGTGCATATTGCTTTGAATTGTACTCGTGAAGTATGAGTTTAGAATTAGCCAAAATACGTGTGGTTGCATGCACCTCTGACTTCAGTTCAAAGCCAAAGGGCAAGGAAAGGCCGGGCGATTTCTGACCCAAACTGGTAAGCTCCAACTACAAAATTTACTGTAAAGAAATCTAGGTCTCAAACCCATCGTTCAACCAGTAATCCCACCAAACCCAGCAGAAGCGCTTGTATAGGGAGTGCCTGCAGGGAGTAAGGGCGGCAGAATCACGCTCCCTGACTTCTCGTTATGCGTTCGTTTCTTGGATATAACCCCCCCCCATGGTACATGCATATGGTTAATGAGTTGGAACTAATTAATAAGTACCTAAATATTCATCTAGGTGTTGTGTCCATGTGTCTATTCCAGACAGTCCAGTGATCCAACTAGCTAACTTCAAGCTTGCTAAAACTCCCTACGTGTTAGAAAGTAAGATTTGGGGTATTTTTTTTAATTCATAAACCGTGAGGGCTACAGCAGAGGTAGCTCTTCCCATAACCCGTTGTTTAACTTTCATTCAAAGGAGAGTGAAATAAAAAGAGCAGGACGGTGGACTGCTGCGGAAGCACCGCGCCTAATTATGGTTTTGATAACAAGCTGCAGCTATAATTAGAAGTGTAAATGCAATATAAAGGGATGGAAGGTTTGTTTCACGCTCTCTTATAAACGGAAAAATAATTGGACTTGGGATGCTGTCACATACCATGCTGCCTGGCTGATTTTGGAAGCACTGCGTTGCAGGAGAAGAGGATTGTCTGATTGACTCTGGAAAATTGTGTTCAATCCCCAGGCTCTTGGAAACATAATTTCCTTTTTTATATGAGAAATTTTAGCAATAACTGTGGGGAAATTTTACCCATTTGGGGAATTATGCCATTTTTACTTGGCGGAGAAATACGAGTGCCTTGGTGTCTTAGAGGAAAAAAATAGCGGGCTCCAAAGAATGTGAGTCGCTTTAATCATTCAGATGTTACAAAAAGGAAAGCCTAATCGATGAATATTTATTAATTCTTCAAACGCAAGTGTCACACCAAATATCTGTCTGCCTGAGACAATCCTGGATGCCAGTCCTTACGGACTCAGCCTTGGTTTGCTATTGCACGTGGCCAGTTGTTCGAGACGGTGCCATGCTTCATTACTCATCTGCGGTTCAAACAAATTTGCGGCTTAGAGACTCGTTACTTAAATATATAGAGTGGGCATGAGCTGCCATTTCTCCGGCGGGAAGGTTTGTTTCACGCTCTCTTATAAACGGAAAAATAATTGGACTTGGGATGCTGTCACATACCATGCTGCCTGGCTGATTTTGGAAGCACTGCGTTGCAGGAGAAGAGGATTGTCTGATTGACTCTGGAAAATTGTGTTCAATCCCCAGGCTCTTGGAAACATAATTTCCTTTTTTATATGAGAAATTTTAGCAATAACTGTGGGGAAATTTTACCCATTTGGGGAATTATGCCATTTTTTACTTGGCGGAGAAATACGAGTGCCTTGGTGTCTTAGAGGAAAAAAAATAGCAGGCTCCAAAGAATGTGAGTCGCTTTAATCATTCAGATGTTACGAAAAGGAAAGCCTAATCGATGAATATTTATTAATTCTTCAAACACAAGTGTCACACCAAATATCTGTCTGCCTGAGACAATCCTGGATGCCAGTCCTTAGGGACTCAGCCTTGGTTTGCTATTGCACGTGGCCAGTTGTTCGAGACGGTGCCATGCTTCATTACTCATCTGCGGTTCAAACAAATTTGCGGCTTAGAGACTCGTTACTTAAATATATAGAGTGGGCATGAGCTGCCATTTCTCCGGCGGGAAGGAGAGGGGCAAGAGATACCGCCCTTTTTGGGTTTTTTTACACAGCTAACAGGTATAGTGCGGCTCATGATGGCTTTTGAGATCAGTTTGTCTCCTTGGTCAGAACTGAGCTGAGTGTGAAAATACCTGTGAAATTGCTCCCTGAAATCTGGAGGTGGTGATTGTTTGTGGAGTCAGACCTGGGAGGGATCCGTTCATGGAAAAAATAAATAAGGAAAATAAGGTGCTCTGATTTTTTTTAAAAAAAAAAAAAGAGGAAGGAAAAATTTGCTAAAACCAAACATCCATAGATATTAACACCCTGCTCTGAAGTCAGTGACTTGTCCAGGGACTGTGCCAATTTGCAGAGTATCCAGTCCCTGATCAGCTGAATTACACTGACAAAACCTGCCTAGATACCGATGTGTAATAACCTTCTCAGCATGGAGATTTAACCGGAAATGACAGCTTTCAAATGCTTATAGCATCATTATCTGGGCCTCGAAGTAATCTTGAGGAAAAAAAAAAAAAAAAACAAACCCCAAATCCCTACCAAAGGCATTTGGAAACAAAAGAATTGAAAAGCAATTTTGCATTGCTAAATTGCACAGAAAAATGCTTTACCATATATCCTGCCACTATGTGTGACCTGCACACATTGCGTACGCCGTAGATACGTTGGTCACAAGCAAATCTCCACGCTATCACATTTCCCACTCTATCAATAAAAAAGATGCGAAGAACAGACAGGCTGCTATAAACAAGCATTGTCCCAGGGAGCAGAAGAATGAGTTACGTGATGGAAAATTGCCACAGGATCTATCATCTAATACAAATTATGACCCAAATGTATTTGTTTGTCTTGCTTAGGTCGTGTAGTCCGATTCCATTTTTATTTGTTGTGCTAGTCTCTGAGTGTCTCTAGCAGAATGTGATTGCCTGGCCTGATAAAATTAAGGACAGCAAATCTGATGTGCCTCATAGCATCTTACATATGATATAAGGAATTCATCCGCCTCGGAAATGAATAATGCATGATCGTTTGTACTTCCTCGCTTTGTCGCAAGATTCAAAAGGATTCATGAACCAGACAAACGTGTCAGGATGCCTTCATTGCTCTTGGTGCTGAACAGGAATGGAGCCCAACCATCAGAAAGCCTTCATGCAGTACGAGGCCTCTCTTTGCTCCCTGCCGAACTCAGCAAGCCGTAGCACACGTTGGCAGCTCTTTGTGTCATTTTTGTTTGATAAATTAGTTTATCAGGCCCTGCTGCCTCCTTACACCTTCAGAAACTGTGTTTTTATACATGCAGTCACTATCTGAGATGATTCTGTGCATGCCAGAAGGGATTTCTGGTGTAGCCTGGAAGTGGCTAAACGATACAGCAGGGAGATAGTCAGAAAGAGAGGGGGGAAAAAAAAAAAAAAAAAAAAAGAGTTCCTCAGGAAAAAAGGTAAAAATGATAAAACTATTGATCCGTGAGCTTTGTACCTTCTTCTTGAGCTATCCCACCACACTAGGAGTTTACTACAGCGTCCCTTCATCATGGTAACATAGCCCAGGTGTTCCATCTGCCAGACCCCAGTATCAGGGCAAGACTCAATGGCTTGGGATGGCGGTCCAGTGCCAAGGCACGTCGCGGGGAGCAATCCTCCAAATCCACACGCCAGTCGCGTTTCTCAGTCTGGAAGGAAGGGCTTTTGCCTGGTTTTAATTGGGATGAGGTCACGGTGTGGCGAGGTGAGGGGTGGAGCAGGGGAGCTGTGCATGGGGTAACAAGTCCCTCGGGGGCAGGCTGCAGCTCTGGCCGTGTGTGTGGGACCTGCCGTGGGCACAGGGGTTTCTATAATTGGCCCCAGAGCTCCTTGATATTCAGCGACACTGAATTTCTGGCGTAGCGCAGTAGGCACAGCCATACCAGCACGAACACGTGCAAATTTTTGCCCTTGCAGAATTGCCTGTACGTCCGTCAGAGCTTTTGTAGGGACAGATCCTGCAGTGGTGGTGGCAATATTGATGGCAGTGGGACAACGGGAACTTGCAATAGCAGAGAATCTGCAAAACCACTCCACAATCAATAACCATGCATTAGCTCTTCTAGTTACGTTTTCAACTTGCACGGTCTTGCAATTTCTTATTTTCATAGGACATCTGCATTATTACTCTACCTCCAGAGAGGGGGTTAGCTAGCAAACTTACACAATTTAAACCTTGCACTCAGCAATTCTTTAAGATCATTTTAATGGTGAAATATGAGCATAAGTTCCCTTTTATTTTTGTGTTGCTGGCTTCTGTAGGAATGCATAGCATTTTATTAAGGAGATTAATGCCTCGGGACACCGCGTATAAGAACTCAAGCTGGCAGATATTTAAATAAGTTAACAGAAAAATAGGTTCAAAAATACTGCCAGGCATAGACTTTGTGCTATAATACCCCTGCATTGCATATATTATTTTTATTATGTTTGACTTTTTCTGGCCTGAATTCCAGAAGAACCCGGCTCCTCAAGTTACATTAGCCCTACAAAGTTGCCCGCTGTGGACCTTTCATCTGTACCTTTCCATCTATAGGTGTTTTGTGACAGCGATCCAAAGAGCAATCAAGAAACCAATGGTTTGATGAGATCACTTATCCCAGTTCTAAAAAATCCTAACAGAGCTAAATACAGGACCAGCAGATACAAGAAATCCAGTACCAGAAAGCCAAACCAGCAATATGTCCTGATCTCCCGATCAATTATCCTACACCTTTCTGGATGCCTCCCACAAACATTTTATGTTGGCTCCTGATTTCCAGTCTTACTGTTACCTGGCAGAGCCAAAAAATAAATGCCCCATAACTAAATAATGTACATACTTATAAAAGGGTCTTTATCAAGATAAAGGAGTTGTCTGAGTACATTACAAGATGCCTTGCCATATCCCTGGAGTAAAGCCGATGCCATCTGATTCGAATAGCCACACTGAAACTTGATGCTCAGTGTCTGGGAAAAGAAGATTTTTTGTTTGTTTTCATCCACCGATGGCAATAGGTGATTTAGAAACAGCGAGTGCCACGCAGAATCGGCGTAGCAGACTGCAGCCAGATACATGCGAACATGGAGAAAACATCTCAGAGGGTTTATAAGTGTCCGAGAGGCTCTCATCTTAGTCATTCTGCTATTTGGAGATTGCCATCAACTTTCAAGTGCTTGTATTTTTTCCAATACTTACAAAAAATAATTAACTATCGCTGCTATCAAAATTTCCAATATTTGTTTAACCTATGCCACTGGCAAGCCACCTTGCCAGATTCAACTTTCCAATATACTCGTTTATGCAATTTGAATATTCTGCTTCCCATTTTCATAAATTGTCATAGCTTTGAATAACGACAGAAAAAATTAAAAATTTCCCATATACTTCTTTACCCACTCCCCTTACTTCAAATATTTCTATTTTTGTGTCCAGTGTTTTTAAACTTCTTTAAGGGAAACAGTCCCAAAGGTTTCAAAGTCATTCTGAACACAGGGTTTTTCCGTGCCATTGGCCATTCTTATTGCCCTTCTCCGAAGGTACTTCATGATTAATCTGCAATATCTTTTCTAAAACGATCTAATGAATATTCTACTCATCTTTTTTAGCTGAAGTCTTATGTCTGAATTCTGATGTTGCTATTTTTCCCTGTGTACTTCATCACCTGACCCATTTGTTAAATTATTGCACTTCTGGATGGGGATGTCCATGTGTAGGGAGGGAAGGATACTGGTGTGTCATTAACCGCAGCTGTACAGTGATTATCAGGTCCCTTGCTTAAACCAAAGCTTTTGGACGTAGACAAATACAAATTTCCCTCTGACTTTGTCACTTCTCATGTAGTGACTTCCCATCATCAGCAAGTAATCTTACTTTGCTGCTCACCTGCCATTCAGGTGATTGGTAAATCCATTAAGCATTGAATTTAATCTCGAGCTTTGTAGTACCAGCTTCTGATTCATGAAAATACTTTGCCTTTAATGTGATAAACACTTCAGGACAGGATTTTTGGTAAACCTGAGCAGATTGTACCAACCAGTTCTGTTATGAATTACTTGCTCGTTCCAGCTCAAAGCTTCTGATGAAAAGTGGGATGCTTTTTCCCTTGCGAAGACCATCGGTTTAACTCACTTGGGCTACGATACCAAGCAATTTGTTATTCTGTTTATAAATAACATTTCAAACGGATTTTCAAAGGTACAGATGCAAGGGTTACCCACGCTAACGCTTTTGATCACCTCTGAATTCTTTTTTTAAACGTTAGCTCTCCTCCAGGCCTCCGAAACAGTCGTCATTTTTAACAAGAGATTGCCTGTCCTTGCAAGCAGCTCATCATCTTTATTTCTGAACTCCTTCGGAACTCATAAACGTACGACATCTGGCTACCCAGAGCGATAGCAGCAGGCGGCTGAGCCTGGTCTGTAAGGCAGCCTGGCAAAGTGCCACCAGGTCAGCGGTTCTGGAAAGCCAGGCTTTTAGAAACCTGGCAGTTCAAGTTTTTCTGACCTCAGCATGAGCCAGACAGTCGTAGAGGCTTTATTCTAACCCATAATCTGATAATACATATGCTATTTTATAACGTAATTTTTATATATATTCATTATTGGTTAGATCTATGTCTAGGTGTGTATATATATGTAAAAAGAATAAGAAAAAATAGGGGGAGGGATATATTCTATACATTTTTAGGTCTCCGTTTCTGTAATACTGGTCATCTTCTGAGAGGAAACATAAGTATTCTTATCCCTGAAATGGAAATGAACATTTTAGCTTTTCACATTTCTGGGAGGAAGCTTCTATTCTTCAAGACAAAAACCAAGCAAGCAAACAAACAAACAAATCCCCTGTCAAATAGCGCTTGTGTTTCCGGATTTTAGTAATGCTGGGAGCTCAGTTTGAGAAAGTCACTTTGTATAGAGGCAGAGATTTTTTTTTAGGAAAAAAAAAAAAAGGAAAAGGAGTAACCGTGCCATTTCTGCAGTGAGCTCCTGACGACATTTCTGCCCTTAATGTGCTGTAATTCCACTGCTCTCTGTATAGCTCAGGGTTTCCTGGAGGGGGATTTGAAGCTCCCAGGGGACCCTGAATGATATCAGGAGCCCAGAAGACCTGCGAGAGGATACTCAGAGGGCAAGCCTATGAAGAGTCTAGGTTCTGCCAGCACTTATTTAAAAATGAGTAAAAAATAAACAAGTATAGCACGCGCGCAGCAAAAATGGTGAAACATCATTCAAGGATGCAGAAGTGTGCCTAAAGACACACTCTGTGCAAGGCAGTTCAAAAAGCAACATCTGAATTAGTGGACTGCAATTTTCCACCAGAATTTTTTTTTTCCTAGCGGAAAAAAGATGTTTCCTCTAGAAATTTCCATTATTTCCATTAACTGCCATTTTCTTCTCAAAAATACTGCCAGGGCGAGCTTAGATACTCACTTTGAGTGGGGTCAGCATTAAACCAAAGAGGAGAGATCGTTGTTTCAGCTGCCTCCTGTTTTGGAACCAAGAAAATTAAGTATTAAATCGAAATATTAAAATTTCCCGAGGCTCACAAATTTTGGTTTCCCTCTTTTTTTCAGGAGGCAGCTATATGTGGTCAAGCAGACATCCGCAGGCGTGCATGGTACGGTCGCGTGGTGATCAGAAGGTCACATTTTTCTCATGTTTCCAAGGCAGAACATCCAAGTCTTTCATAGGTGTACACAGCTCCAGGAGCTCCCGGTTTAACCTATAGGTTATTTTTGTGGTTGTTATTCCGTTTGGAAGAAGGGATGGGATCATTCATTGCACTGCTTACTTGAGAACGAACTTTTGGCCAAGCATCTGCCCTTGAGCAGGAAAACAGCCTTTCGTGGGGGATGTCTGGGGGATGCATTCGGGGGGTGCGTTTGGGAAGATGCAGGCGCAGCACGCAACGAGGAGCAGACTGTAGCCTGAGGCTTTGGTGCCAAAAAAATGTACAGTTTGTGCAACAAGGTCAGTTCAAGGCTGAATGTAAGCGCTCTCCAAGCTCAGATAACGTAAACAAAGCTGCTATAAAGCTCTGCATTTCAGAACAGAAGTCAAAAGGTAGTAGGTGAAGCCCTTAGGTTTTTAACACTTTGCAGCAAAGCTTGTGGGCTGTTTGGATGGAGCATTTTACCCAAGTTTAAAAGACTGGATCGTGCACAACAAGTCAAATTGAAGTGGACAGGGAGATCAGCTGTCTTTGCCTCCTCTGAAGTAGAACCAATACTAATGATGCCAATAAATTACCCCCAAGTAAATAGCTTTATTTCTGCTAAAGTTTGAACTAAGTAACAAGAACCCCCCTCCCCTGAGATGCCAGACTCTTCTCTTGAGTGACCCCAGAACTCATGACGTTGCAACAGGAATGGCAGCTCACAGGGTAAAGTGGAAAAAAAAAAAAGGAAAAGGAGTAACCGTGCCATTTCTGCAGTGAGCTCCTGACGACATTTCTGCCCTTAATGTGCTGTAATTCCACTGCTCTCTGTATAGCTCAGGGTTTCCTGGAGGGGGATTTGAAGCTCCCAGGGAACCCTGAATGATATCAGGAGCCCAGAAGACCTGCGAGAGGATGCTCAGAGGGCAAGCCTATGAAGAGTCTAGGTTCTGCCAGCACTTATTTAAAAATGAGTAAAAAATAAACAAGTATAGCACGCGCGCAGCAAAAATGGTGAAACATCATTCAAGGATGCAGAAGTGTGCCTAAAGACACACTCTGTGCAAGGCAGTTCAAAAAGCAACATCTGAATTAGTGGACTGCAATTTTCCACCAGAATTTTTTTTTTCCTAGCGGAAAAAAGATGTTTCCTCTAGAAATTTCCATTATTTCCATTAACTGCCATTTTCTTCTCAAAAATACTGCCAGGGCGAGCTTAGATACTCACTTTGAGTGGGGTCAGCATTAAACCAAAGAGGAGAGATCGTTGTTTCAGCTGCCTCCTGTTTTGGAACCAAGAAAATTAAGTATTAAATCGAAATATTAAAATTTCCCGAGGCTCACAAATTTTGGTTTCCCTCTTTTTTTCAGGAGGCAGCTATATGTGGTCAAGCAGACATCCGCAGGCGTGCATGGTACGGTCGCATGGTGATCAGAAGGTCACATTTTTCTCATGTTTCCGAGGCAGAACATCCAAGTCTTTCATAGGTGTGCACAGCTCCAGGAGCTCCCGGTTTAACCTATAGGTTATTTTTGTGGTTGTTATTCCGTTTGGAAGAAGGGATGGGATCATTCATTGCACTGCTTACTTGAGAACGAACTTTTGGCCAAGCATCTGCCCTTGAGCAGGAAAACAGCCTTTCGTGGGGGATGTCTGGGGGATGCATTCGGGGGGTGCGTTTGGGAAGATGCAGGCGCAGCACGCAACGAGGAGCAGACTGTAGCCTGAGGCTTTGGTGCCAAAAAAATGTACAGTTTGTGCAACAAGGTCAGTTCAAGGCTGAATGTAAGCGCTCTCCAAGCTCAGATAACGTAAACAAAGCTGCTATAAAGCTCTGCATTTCAGAACAGAAGTCAAAAGGTAGTAGGTGAAGCCCTTAGGTTTTTAACACTTTGCAGCAAAGCTTGTGGGCTGTTTGGATGGAGCATTTTACCCAAGTTTAAAAGACTGGATCGTGCACAACAAGTCAAATTGAAGTGGACAGGGAGATCAGCTGTCTTTGCCTCCTCTGAAGTAGAACCAATACTAATGATGCCAATAAATTACCCCCAAGTAAATAGCTTTATTTCTGCTAAAGTTTGAACTAAGTAACAAGAACCCCCCTCCCCTGAGATGCCAGACTCTTCTCTTGAGTGACCCCAGAACTCATGACGTTGCAACAGGAATGGCAGCTCACAGGGTAAAGTGCTGCGTGGGTGCTTCCCGATCTAGCCCCGAAACCTGCGATGGAGATGTTAAAAATCTGCAGGGGAATACCGTTTACTTTAGAGAGCAGCTCATGAGGCCAGGACGTAGCTGGAAGGCGCTAAGCGTAGCCACCAGCGGCTGCCCACGCATCTAGCGAGAGCGTACTTCTCCCTAAAACCGGCGATGCTGCGTGACACTGACCGGGAGAAGTGGGAGCTGGTTCCCATCCTGGGAAAACTCGGCAGTGCTCTGGTGAGACCTCACCTGGAGCCCTGCGTCCAGCTCTGGAGCCCTCAGCACAAGAAGGACATGGAACAGTTGGAGCAGGGCCAGAGGAGGGCTACAAAAATGATCCGAGGGCTGGAGCCCCTCTCCTATGAGGACAGGCTGAGAGAGTTGGGCTTGTTCAGCCTGGAGAAGAGAAGGCTGCGGGGAGGCCTGATTGCGGCCTTTCAGTACCTAAAGGGGGCCTGTAGGAAAGATGGGGAAAATCTTTTTAGCAGGGCC
>NW_009260196.1:1243276-1273796 GCF_000687185.1 Egretta garzetta | reverse complement strand
CTTTACAGTGAGGGTGGTGAAACCCTGGAACAGGTTGCCCAGAGAGGGGGTGGAGGCCCCATCCCTGGAAACATTCAAGGCCAGGTTGGACAGGGCTGTGAGCAACCTGATCTGGTTAGCGGTGTCCCTGCTCCTGCAGGGGGGTTGGACTGGGTGACCTCTAGGGGTCCCTTCCAACCCAAAACATTCTATGATTCTATGATTCTATTGCGAATATTTGCTTGTCCTGCCTCCTGGCCAGAGCTTCCCGCAGGGTCTGCTCCGGCGAACAAGCTTCCCTGGGGTCGGGGCTCCTGCCCTGTGCGGCTGCTTTTCCTCCTTGCAAACCCCCACTAATAAAGAGCAGGTGGAGATAATGTTTTGTTTCCCTCAAGTCCTTCTGATTTTGTTAAAAAGTAGCATATTTCGGCTTATTGGGTTTCAATTTTAATGAAGTGTGCTAAAGCAGATTATTGCTTTTGAACGTGTTCCTTGTGGTGTTCCCCTGTTTGCGCAGGAGAGCGTGGCAGAAACGTGAGCACTGAAGTATCCGCTAATCCACTGTTGGGGGGATTGTGTGCTCTGGGATGTTTTTTGCTGGGGTGGGATGGAGTCGGTGGTGCCCGTGTGCTGCTCTGCTGGCAGCCCGAGCCACGGCACCAACACCAAGGGCAGGGAAGGGAATTTGACAAAAACCACGGTGTCATGGCAAGAAAAATCTTCTAAGGCGTTCCAGTTGTTTTCCTTATGCCAACTATCCCACACCCAAACTGGATGTGGGGGTACCGTATTTTTTAACATAAAGTGCTGAAAAAGATACGTATCAAAACGGGTGATCTGGATACTGAGGTGCTTTGCACTTCAGTAGCGTCGCAAATCCCTCCGGTGGGATTTGAGGGCTCGATACCAACCGCTGTACACAGGCACGTTGAGTGGGATTTGCGGCTAAGCAGGCAAAAATGAAAATGAAAGAAAGATGAAAGTTGGGGTAAAGAATATGAGCTTTCTCTCAGTATGGATAGGCAACTGAGCCCAGTGAGACCAGCCTAGGTTTTCAGAAAGCATGTGGGAATGTGAGGAGGAGATCTGGACTGCCCGAACTGGAGACAAAAGGGACCTTATTGTGGGGGATGCTGATTCTCAGTGTTTCCCAGAAAATCAAGGTCCATTAAATTGTCTCCAATTGGGCAACCTCATCTGGAGGAAGCTGAAATCGTTCATTACTTTTGACAGCGTTGTCCTAAGTAATTTGCTCATGGAAATACAAAACCCCTTGCAATATGCGGGAACCGAACTTTCATCCTCTGAGCGTGCAGCCAGTTTCTTAACCACAGCCTATCTTTCATCCCTGCCATAAAGCAGTCCGCTGCAGGAAATCAAAAAAGTCTAGTTAATTTTTTTCCCTTTAATTCCAGAGTGCCCAAAGTGTTGCTATACAGCTGCGTAAAACTAAAATTTGATCCTTGGCTGCCTTTTTCCTGTAACCACAGAGCCACAAGATTGAAGGCTTGCTCCTGGACTCGGCCACAACATAGCTAGCTACCAAAGGAAACTAAAGAGTGAGCAAATATAACAATGCTTTAAATAGCTTGTACATGTATTTTTAGGTATGGTGCTCCAGAACTCTCCCAGCAAGAAGTAGTGCAATCTTGGAGCACCATTGCTTTTTCTGTTTGTCTTGTCTATGGTGCCTTGAAGCTACCTACAAAGTTTCAGTTTTAAAATTAAACGGTGCTTAAAGTGAATTGAAGAGAGATGAGGCATGAAAGATGGCTGCCTTGGTAAGAAAGAGCGCCGTTCCGGGGTATTTAACCATGGCTGTCTTGTGGTTCCCCGGTATCCGATGGGCTGGGGAGTTGTGCTAAGGGAAGCTGACAAAACGCTGGTTATGACTTTTGCAACAAAGCTGTTGCACTAAACCGTAAAAACAAGTCACGGGGAACGAGGTCGGAACCCTCCGTGTAGCAGAGTGATGGTGGCGTTCCCCCTTTCACATCTCCTCGGGATCACTCCATTGCCACCGTTTGAGAGCGAGTAAGGAAATACAAAAATGTAGGATGTAGGATCTCATCCCTTGAGTTTACCCCAGAAAATGACAGTGATGATTTGATTTCATTTAATTGGGGTTTGTTGTTTTTTTTTTTGACATCGTCTTTGATTTTTGCTGAGCTACGGGCACAAGCCTGGGTTATGGCTGCACGTTACTGTGGCGCGGGCTGTTTGCTTTCAGCTTCTGCACTGCTCCAGTGCAGGTTGCAGCCTTCAGCAGTTAACAAGTCTCAGAGAGGTGCCTTGGAGAAGGCAGTCACCCGGCATTTCTACAGGGCTATGAATGCACTCAGTGTCTGAACATGCTCTTTGGTTTCCACATGATAAACCTGAAGAAAAACAAAAAGCTCTGTGTTACTATAGTAACCTATATTGGTATATACTGGGCAGATAGTTTCCTTTATGAATGGCAGATGCCGGACGCTGGTAGCTCAGCCTTCGTCACACTGCCCGATTGTGCCTGTGCCATACCGTACCGTTGTCAGCAGCGCCGCACATCTGAAAAATAAATATTTTAGTGCAACATGGCTGGTTTATGCTTTTTTTTTTTTTTTTTTTGAGTTCACATAACTTAAAGCACCATTTAGAAGAAAAGAAAACCAAATACAGTTTAGACTTACCCACGGCAACTACAGCCAGCATAAATATATGTCTATTTTTAAACCATAATACTAAGCAGCTCCACGACAGATGCTCATCTGGTTCGGCTCAGTAGTAACCACCCGTGCGTTGCGACTGTCCTTTCTCTCCTCCCCAGCCACGTAATATATGAGGTGCTGTAAAATTTGCTGTGTGGCGGTGCACGTGAGAGGGCCCGCGGGGCGGGGGGAGCTGGACCACGGCCAGGGATGCTCAGCCCCTCCGGCCTCCGGGGAAGCAGCCTCGGCTGCCTTTTGGGACCGTGGGCCTGAGTGCTGAGCTGCCACCCCTCAGCTCGGGAGCCCGCAGCGGGGCTGCGACCTGCTGCTTGCCAGCGTCAGGCTGGTGCTACGGTTGATACGGCCGCGGTGTTTCGGGACGTCCGTTCCTCTCTCTGTCCATCTCAAGTGCTGATTCAACGAAACACGTGCAGATTAAGGTACAGCTAACAT
The DNA here is from genome assembly GCF_000687185.1 of Egretta garzetta. Classification (NCBI taxonomy): domain Eukaryota; kingdom Metazoa; phylum Chordata; class Aves; order Pelecaniformes; family Ardeidae; genus Egretta; species Egretta garzetta. Next base: position 1,270,677 of record NW_009260196.1, on the reverse strand, counting down.
CAAAACATTAAATAAAAGTACTGAAAAGGGGAGTTTAGAAGTGAATCACAGGAGAGAGAAAAGATAGAGTCAGGCTGGCGCTACGGTTGACACGGCCACGGTGTTTCGGGACGTCCGTTCCTCTGTCTGTCCATCTCAAGTGCTGATTCAACGAAACACGTGCAGATTAAGGTACAGCTAACATCAAAACATTAAATAAAAGTACTGAAAAGGGGAGTTTAGAAGTGAATCACAGGAGAGAGAAAAGATCCTTTGGGTACAAGCCCCTCGGTACATTATCTGCTTTTTGAGCAGTTTCTCGAAGCCAGTGCTTTGCTGTTTTTAGGCTGACATGCTCCATCCAATGCCTAGGACACCGCTGAGCTCCTGGAAAAAAAAAACAAACCACATTTAAAACTGCACCAATATCTGAATTTGGGGTTTTTTTTGAGTGGTGGGGAGGGATGAAGAAAAGAGAAGAGCACCCTTAAGCTTGATCCTCTGGAGGGTTTGTCTTCCTGGAATTTGTTGGTCCACCTTTCATCAGAAACAACGGGAATATTGCATGTAATGCTAAAAATTGCCTTAATGCTGCTCACTGGTCACGGTAATAAGTAACAGCGGTGTATTGTGCCAAATACATGTTTAACTACAAGAGCATCCTACTGCGGAAGGAGTCAAGGATGAAGTGAAGGTAGGTCTCTAGAAACACTGAAACATCTGTGGGAGGAGGCCCGGTAATTTAAGCAGTATAATTAGTGCCACAAACTGTGTCAAAATAATCAGCTGGTATTAGTGGAGGTTACGACGTTCAGCAATGTTGGGTCTGACTTGTTTGTTGCTTCCAGTTGATCTCCAGCTCTTGGTGTTGCTGCTGACTGTCACAGCATCCTTCTTCCACGTGAGGATGCTGAACAGAGAGTAAGGACATTTACTGATATTAAGCAGACAGCTGAGGTGCTTGGCATTTTCAAATTAAGCAATGGATAAGCTGCGCTTCATTTGTGTTCTTGGTGGCCTTTTTTTTAAAGTTCAGACTTGAGAAGAAAAAAAAATGAAAGGGAGTTCAGAGAGAAAACCACAACAGAAGGAAAAGGTAAATAAGTAAGAGCCCTGCTTAATTTAAGGCCCTGACTTTGTAATATCAGGACATCGCATACCCCAGTATCCCACATCAGAGAACTTACTTACGTATCTTTCTGGGGTAGCTGTTCCAATTGATCTAACATGGAGCCAAGGTAGGGTTTTAAAGAGGAATTACTTCTTTTTTTGTGGTTTTATTTTGAATTTTTTTTTATTTTAACATGGTTTTCCTATTTCAATTTTTTTCTGGTTTGCTTTTCTAGCAAATAGCATGAGACACCTTCTTGTCACAGCAAAAATGTTGCATATATTTACTTGCATAAAAAAGAAACACGTAGAACTGAATTATAATCAAACAACATCCTCTGTAACTAGTATGTTAGGTCATAATACAGATATTATTTTAAGTAATTAAAATTCCTGCCATTTACAATGTCAGATGCAATTAAACTCACAGCAACACACAAAGTGCAAGTTTGTTATGCTATAGTATAGACATTTGCATTACAAATTTTGCTTTATGGTTAAGCATACACGATGAAAATTATTCCTGTTGTTTATGTATGCTATGAAAACCAGTAACTCTCCTTTTCAAACACTTGAATTGTTTCTTCCCTTAAAGGAACACAATGAAGTCTTAGTGCTCTGTATTTAAGAAAGCTCAGGCAAAATAAGACCTTGTTCTTATAAACACATGAAGGTTTAGCTTCATGCACATGAGCATACCCGTAGGGTCCTAAGAAACGACTCCTGAATGTAAAGCTAACCATGGATGGATGAGATTATAGGACAGGTCCCTGCCATTAAGATAAATTAAGTAATAAAAAAGATTGGTCAAAGAAGTTCTTGTTAAAAGCTCCTCAATCTGAACCAGAAAAGCAATAATGAAATTAAAAATAGATTTTATTTTTAAAGATGAATAAAGAATCGACTGTTCTACTCGTGAAAATATATGTGAGTGTACATTATATATATATATATATATAAAAAAAATATATGAAATTCTAGCCTAAGTCAAGTAAATGCCTAACGCTAAAAAAAGTTTAGAATTAGTATTGACTGCATATCTGTTACCAAAACTATAAAACTAACTAGAATGAATTCTGTCTGCACAGTTAAGGAGGGAAAATATAGTTTGTCTTCCTAGGTGCTGAAGCAGCAGTCTGTTTTATATACCAATACAAAGAAAATTGATAGGAGGAGGGGAAGAACATTGCTTTTATATCACAATAATTTTCAATAATTGCTGTAATTTTCTGGCTGCCTTGCAAATGCCAAGTGAAATCTGTACAGCACATGAAACATAATGGAAGATAATTTAAAATGCAATGCATATCATAATCATTGTTCAAGTACGCAGTTAAAAAATTACATGGGCAAGTATATATTTCATCGTAGCGTGTAATCTATCAAAGGGAAGACAAGCTATACAATACAGGTGACTGCAATTCTGTGCAAGACGTTGTTAAATCCCTGGATGTTTTTAGACAGCAGCCGTACCCAGTGTCTGAAGGGCTAGATGCATTGCAGAAAGCTTGCTAAGCGGTTTAAACTCCAGAGAGCACAAGGTAGCCCTGAATGTCCCCGATGAGCAGTTTAAAATGTGTCTTACATCCAGCTGTTGCACGGATGTAAGGCCTTACTTGAGCAAACTTCCAAACCAGGGTTTTTTTTTTGGACTATACTTACTCATCACTTTAATGTAGCCGTTTAGTCTGGCATTTCCCCTTTGCTCAAATGCCTTGCTGGCCTGAGTACATGAAACTTTGCCATGCTCACTGTTTCCCATCAAATCCTCTATAGAATGGAGGTGCCAAAAAATCCTCTATTGTTAAGTAACTGTGAAACGTGGCGTAGCAAAGGCAACCACCTGCACGTGACGTGGACAGCCAGGGTGCGGATGCCCAGCAAGACTGTTATTTTTGGCAGCGACTGCTATTTTTGACGCTGGTATAAAAATTAAGATGACAAATAAGACAAAATTCCCATAATCGCATGCAAAAATATTCAGCTGTGTCACACAAACTATCAGTCTTCAAGCCATTCTCAAGCACCGAGCTTGTCAAAAATTCTTGTCAGGTAGTTTAAAGTTACTGTGCAGTAGCGGTTCCTGAAAAATGAGGGGGATTTAATACTCCAAAGAGCAGAATTTGCAAAGTCATTTTCTCTCTAAAAGGGGTTTTTACCAACTGTCATTTTTGGCAGTCTGGTTTTGCTGCAGACATAGTAATTGCCTGAAATGGAGGGCAAGAAAGAAACCGATGGGAGGCTCTCAAGACAGAAATAATTTGTTTGGAACAAGGCAAGAGTTCTCACACTGATAAAAATTGCTGATTGCATTTGAATACTGAACACCGTATCTTTTTTTCTGTTAGTGAACCGATGGTCCTATTAATTGTGGTCCTATTAATTGTTGTCCCATTAATTGAACAATTGTAATTGTACAGTAATTACTGCAGCTTCTTCCCATCCAAACTGGTTCTAAACCAGTTTGCCTTGAGGTACACTCACCAGTACCACTGCACTTGTTTGGTTTTTTCGATCGGACACGGAAAGCAGACTTTTGGGTTTGTATTGGGTGAAGTTTGAAGCCCCAGAGAAAAAATATTATTGTGAGCCTTCGTCTTTTCATACGTTCGAAGTTAAAACCCCCTTGGCTGTAGAACCAGATAGGTGTTGTTATTGTGGGTGCCCATGGAGCAGGGATCCGCAGCCCCAAAAGCTTTACCTAGTGAGGTGTTGTATTAAACTTCATTCCTCATGCTTTGAATCGGAATTTGAAAGCTAGATGGCAGTTCCCCACGTTTGCCACATGAAGTATGTGACACCTCTTGCTTGGGGTCAAGAGAGGATCTGTGGGTTGGTATGTTCGGCTCCAGTCTTTCAGCGACCACAAAAATTAACTTCAGCAAATACTCTCAGGAAGAAGAATTTCCAGTCCAATGTACCTAACCAGAGCAGAACAGAGAACGCGGGCTCTTTATTCGCTATTGTGCCTCTCCATTGCCACACGGACATTTGCTGAATACAGGGGACTGCGTAAAACGCTGTCTCACAGTGAGACAATTAATTCCGCAGTATTAATTCTCTCCCTGCCTGCCTGCTGACTGTAGGGCACTGTCTGAACATAAAAATAAAATGCTGCGCATTCCCAAAGTGTTTACACTTTAAAAATAGCAAAATTTGTCTCTCAGACAGCGCGAGAACTAAGAATCTAAATAGGCATTGCACTAATATAACATTCCAGAGCAAAATTTCTTTTCTTTCCTGTTGCACCCATCTGGGATTAATTATGGGTCCGACTGTCCGTCTGCAGACCACTTTGATTTCTTCGAAACCGCAAGAGCCAAGCAGGCTTACAGGTAGTCTGGCTGAAGGGGAGAGTGAACCCCTTCCACTTTTATTTGTTCTTGCATTGCTAACATCTCAGGTCACTTTGATGTCACTTTTTTAGGCACAGGTGTAAGAGAATGGCTAAACTATGGGAGATATAAAGCCATGGGTAGTTGAATGCAGATGCTCTTTATGGCTATGCTGTAAGTGAGCGTAAGGTGCGATGTCGTCTTAGTCTGGGAAACTGGTAAAATCAGTCACTGGTTTTGGTTGCTGATGCTCATTGCCAGCTGAATTTTGTGGTGTGTTTCAGCCTCTTCCTCATCCCTACTCCTGAAGTAAAAAAACTTCATCTCTGCCTCCTCTTTCGTCCTGCCTCCAAATCCATTAGCTCTATTTCTGCATCTCCTGAGCCTTTGCTGCCCACACAGGCTGCTCACCCATCAGCTGCCTCTTCCTCCCTCATCTCTTGGTTTTATGAAGGGTTTCGTAGGCTGTTATCCACCAGAAATTACAACCAGCCGGTAAAAAAGGTAGAAAAAAAAGAGGGAGAGTCAAAGTGACTGTCGATGTCGGCTGCAAATGGGAGAGACATTGGTGGAAGCGTAATTGCTTGGCCTAGGGGAAGAGGTGGCTGTATGGGTCTGAATGAGAGAGGCAAGGAAAGAGCTGGTATTTGTGAAAGGCAGTTGAGTGTTGTCGCATCAAAGTACAGCCCAGGGTCCTTCTCACAGTTCATTGCATGATTCCTGGGTTATTTTAGGTCACTTAGGGAAGCAATTCATATGCTTCAACGTAGATCCTAGGTATGCAAGACATCTGCACGAGGCTGGCAAACATATCTGTGAAGCCAGGATATAACCCTGGGAAGCCCAGGATTCCTGAAGCATCACTGTGAAGTTCCCAAAATAGTACCGGTTGCCTATGTTTGGACAACCGAACCACCCTTCTTACCTCTGCCATCCCACATATAAACCAGGGATAACGGTCTTGCTCTATCACAAAAGGATATTATGAGGTCACTCGACTATTTATGTAGGGTATTCAAATGAGTTTACTCATAAATATTCTGGTCCTTCAAGGCCAGGTTGGACGGGGCTCTGAGCAACCTGACCTGGTTAGCGGTGTCCCTGCTCCCTGCAGGGGGGTTGGGCTGGGTGACCTCTAGGGGTCCCTTCCAACCCAAAACATTCTATGATTCTATGATTCTGTGTTGAAGCTGTCCAGAAAATATCTGTTCCTTTCTCTACAGTCCGTGACAACGGAATCTGTCCGTGTCATAACCTCTTTGAGCTTCTAATGCGCATTTTGCCATCAATGCTGTGCAGGGGGCGTTGCGGGCTAGAAGCAAGGTGTCACTAGATCGTGTCATTGGGTGTCTCTCATTTTCAATGTGAATCATCACGTCAGCAAATCTACTTCTCTGTGCTGGTGTTTCTTCTTGGAAGATACATTTTGTTTGACTTGTTTAATTAGGTGGTGAATGCTTCACAGCAGGAGCTGTCTCTTGCTATGCTTTGATTTATCTCAGTGCAATGAGACCCTCATGCCATTTGGTGGGATACTGCATTACTACTGTATAACATAAATGCAGTGTTCATCCTCAGAAATAGTGGCAGTGTTTGGTTTAGTTGAGGGACAGTAACTGCTGCCTACTGTATCGAATTTTGGTCTTATGAAAATCCATAGCCCACAAGGCAGCCCAGGCAAATTCTGACACCCAGCATACTTTACAGTCTCATAGACTTGAGTATATGTTAAAGTACTGATCGCTCTGATTTACTATCCTTCAGTAATTCTCAAGCTGAGATCACTCAGTGGCTAAAAGATATCGAAAATCTTGATAAATAACCCCAGAAATATTAGCTCATTATTGGCATTAACATACAAATTAACACTTCAGGTTAAAGAGTCAAATAAAGCATCAATGCCCCTTGAAATAGAACTTACAGGCCTCCAATCTGCAATAAAGTAAGTGTCATAACACAGGTTTTTATCAGGTTTCTAAATGGCTGCATAGGAGAACTGCAAGTGAGTAAAAATTTCCAAGGTGGTGGTTGCCACTGAGCTAACATCTGTCTTTTTAAAGCCTGCTTTGAAATAACTTGGCTGCCCATTAGCGTATAGATCCCAACAACGCGGATGGTGCACAGTCCTTTGGCTCCCCGCTCACGCGCACTCCGGTGTTCAGGAAGCAGCGGAAAATGAATTTGGAGTAGGGTAAAGGTATAATAGCAATGTGGTGGCCAGATGCACTGGATGCTAACACCAGACTTCCTCAGCTTTAAGATCGCAGAGCTGAGTCAAACAGAAACAAAAAGTGTCTGAGAGAGCGGGTTTAGATTGACTTGCCTGTAATTCATTGGCCAAACAGAACAGGAGCCTGACATGAAGAAGTCCTCGCCGATGTGCTGGATCCTCTTTGTATCAAGGAAATACAAGAGCATCTTTCTGCCAGCGCCACCATAGCAGTTTCCCCACATGTAATGAATTGATGTCCGATGGTTGCTCTGCTGCCAGACATCCTGAAATGTCTCCTGAATCGCAACAGTGCAAGGCAATTCCCAAACTACCGGGGTGGAGAAATTAATTCATCATCATTGAACCATCTCTAGAACATTTGTCTATCCAGGGGGACTGTGAAGTGCCGGGTCTTGCCTCTTCCAGATGAAGAGGGACAAGGTCACTGCCATGGTCCTCAGTGACCCCAGGGGGGGTTATAACCATTTCTTTGGTTGCTACAGTGACTGGGCAGCACAGTCTCCAATGACAAAACACAAGCCGTCTATTCATCTCTGCTAGGGACAAAAGACATGTTAATTTTCAATATCCCCATTTAATGCCAGGACTGTGGCTGGCATCGAATCAGAGTGAGTGGTGTCTATAAAACAGCTTTCTCCCATTGACTGGCAATGGGTAAACCCGCCTAAACTGATCGTTGAATGTGATCTTACTCAGCATGATGCTCTGAGGAATTCTTAATGCAGCAGCCAGCAGTTCATTCTACTCACAAAGAAGCGGACATTTAGAAAAATAATCCACAATAAGGCTTGTTTGGCCATAAGCTTCTTTAAAGACACAGAGGCAAAGGTCTTTGGTAGGAGAGCTATTGCTCTTTCAGTATATTGGAACAGTGCCTTTAAAACCCACACTGGTATATATAGTCTTTGTGAAAGGTGCCAGGCTGATAAAATTCAGTCTCTATGACTTTATAAAAAAATGAGCACAGACTGAGCAATTGCTTCAGCAATGTGCCTCAAGCACGAGCCAAGCGGGCATCTTCAGGGTGAGAAAACAGGTTAGGGCCTGCCCTCTGTTTCTCCTCTGGAAAACTTCATTACCAACATTTTCCAATTTCTGGTTGGTTTTTTTTTTTTTTTTTATTATGCTGTTGTGGATCTATAAGGACACTTCTGGATGCATAGCAAGAGTCAGCTAAGCCCAATGGGATACGTGAGAGCGGGGTGGCATTACACGTGGTAAAGCAGTGGCACATAACCATTTTGCAGACAGCATTAAAATTTCAGTCATGTCCTGTGACTGAAAAAAAAGAGAGAAGAATTTTAAATAGATCCAGAAATGAGCATGATTAAAGACGCAAGGGTCTTCTATGTTACAAGTAATTTAAAACATTAATATTAATTACATTTGGAGAGGAGGAGAAATATAAACTAAAGGGTGGTATCAAAAAAGTGAGTCATGAACTCCTATTTTGCTTAATAGCAAACTGTTAAATTTAAGCAATTAATTTAAAAGAGATACGGGAAATATTTCTTTATATAGCATATCACGCTGCAGTGTATCACTCTAATGTATGTAAACTGGGCAAATATCTCAACAGAGCAAAATGAATTATCATTGATTGGATTAAGAATGAATGTTGCTTTTACATTAGCTGGGTTAAAACAATATTGCCCAAGCCACCAATCACCACATTTCACACACACAGATTATTTTCCAAAGTAAAAAAAAAAAAACTAAAAAAACAAACCAAAAAAAAGCCCCAAAGCAAACAAATGAAAAGAAATACCCATAAGCCCCTCCTCACCAAGTTCTGTTTTTATAGCTTGGGAATAACACTGAGGAGTTGGTATCCCACACGTCTTCATACTGCCGTGAAACCTATACCCTAGGGGACCAATTCTGGCCAGGCTGGTACGAATGGGAATTTTACCTTTCCATAAGGGAGAGGATCCAGTTGGGAAAGGGGTGGAGACTACAAACTAATCACCATGTAGTCCCTCGTGTTGGCAGCTGCCAGCTAGGGTCAAGGGCAGGGGAAGGGTTTTAGATGTAGGACAGATAAATCAGTATTGGTTTCCAAAATAGCACACCAGGTGCTTTTACAGTAGAATACGTTGCTATTTCTGTTCAGCTGAAGACTCATTGTAGAAGATGAACAAATCTTTCTGAGTCTTCTTGGAGGAATGTTGAATTTCTTTGTTTTCTTTTTTTTATTGTTATTTTAAATGTATTTATTGCTGGTTTGTGAAAGCTACTACCTTCATACACAATAAGCATCACAATATTTTCGCCAATCTACAGATGCGAACATTTCTCGCTGCCTGTGTATGTCCATATGGGCTTCCACCGAAAGTCAAATGGTGCAAGACCTGCAAGGCTGAACAGAAATTGCAGACTTTGTTTCTTTTCAACATCATCCCCTTTGTGGGCTTTGCAGTGTAGATTTTCCTTTGCTTGCTCTGAAAGTCTCCGAGCTCTGAACGTGCCTTTCTCTGTGCCTCAGGATGGTGCAGTTCCTTAGACTCCCCTTGGCTTAAGACCTTCTGGTTCTGAGTTCATTCAAGAAGCTGTTGGCAAAATTTTGTGCGTCACTGGTGAACTGGCTACATTATTTTTATCTCAAAATTGGGAGCTATTGAGATATATGAAAACTCAAAGTTACAAATGAATTGCATCATGAAGTGAATTAACTGAGTATAAAAAAAATCTAGCTTTCACATAAGAGAAAAAATTAGGAAAGACAAACCACCCTCAAATCTATCTACATGATGAAATTTGCAGAAACTAATACTACATGAAGGAAGTTTGTTACTTAGATGTTAGTGCTCCATCCTTATTGATGTCTTTGATGTTATTTATAGCCTTGTTATGAATCAGGGTTTTAAATCAAAATATAGCTGTGGTTTATTTTCATTTTCACTTCAGTGTCTCCTGTCTACATGATCATTACTTCAGAACTTAGCATAATTACATGGGAATAATTAATCTCCAGCTGAGATTTGTTAAGCATGAGTGAAAAGGAAAAGGTGTCTGATTGCTACCTATTTGCTTTTCTGATCTTAGTGGTGTCTGGAGTCTAGAGTGGCCTCTGGAATAATTATGCATTGCCTTGGAGCTGTTGTAAATTGGGCTTACCTGCCTGCATCTTCAGAGATCCTGCACACAGTGAGAAGCCGCAAAGGATAGGTAGAGGTTGAGCTATAACCCCTTCTGTCTGGCTGTCACCCTTTGCTAGGGCCCCGCTGAGATGATGTAGGTAGATCTCATCTGTCCAGGGAATTGACCCATGTTGGGAAGATCCTTACAAAATTGGAGTATACTGGAGTTTCAGGTCTGCAGAGCTATGGAAAGGCTATTCCTGCTTAGCTGCAGGTGGCTGTTGGGGATGATCCCTTCTGGCCTGCAGGCCTTAGGTTTTTTCTCATTAAATCAAATGTAAGGCGAGGAAGAAACCAGACAGGTGTGGTTCAAGCCTGGGTTTTATTAATCTGTGGAGTACCTAGGGCATCCACTCAAACCTAGGAAGTCCTCCGGGGCCTAGCAATGCAGAGATGGACAGAGATGCCAATTCTGGACCAAAGGTTCAGAGAATCAATGTAGCATGTTGTCTTTTGTCTTATTTACTTCCCAGTAGCTTCACCTGATTGTTTTCCAGCTATACGATTCAAGCTACGGCTTGCCTCTTGGCTAACTCTCAGGTATGTTCAGCCATCTCTGTGACAGACCGCCCATCTCAGATGAGCCGCACGCACTTCCAGTGGGATGTAGTTATTGCGAATCGTTATTATTCCATGTCATATAGCACAAATTCCTCTGTTTTCCCAGTACCGTGTACTCCCTCGTCACAATGAAAGGGAGCCTCTTTTCACATCTGTCTTTCAAGCTGAGATGGTGAAGCCCACCCATTCCTTAGTGATTAGAAGTACAAGGTTAAAAGCTTGAGGTCTCAACAACAATGAGAGGGGTTTCATTAGACCTTGGATACCTTTTGTTTTCAGGAGAGACTGTAACGAGTAAGCTGCGATATACCGTAGTGCTTAAAGACAGCCAAAATGAGAAGAGATGACCGCAAAGTCAGCAGTGGAGGAGCTCAGTTAGTCCCGGCCTTGCCGATGCGTTGTTTGTTCACCAGAAGTTATCTGCGTGGCTGGGGATCCTAGTGCTCTTGTCCCACCTGGCAGACTTCACATCCAGGAGGCAGAGCAATATTTGGCTTCACAGGGCTACAATGAACAAACGTGCACGGGGATCTCTGAGCACCCCGGCAGCCGTGAAGTTGTGTTCTGTCAAATTTCCTTCATGCTGTGCTCAACAGGAGTAGTGGGAAGACCTCTGGTGGGCTTAAGCTAAGGCTGCTGGAAAAATTTCCACCTAGGAGTTTTGGGGATGGAAAACAAGGTTTTCTGCTGATTTTGTTTTCAGAATGCCTGTTTTTTCCTTAAAGACTTTTCCCCGTGAAGAAAAAATATCAGCTTTGGAAATCTGAAAAGCAATAAGACTAATCTGGAAATTTCAGTCTGATGGATAAGGGTCAGTTCTTCTTTTTCTCTCCTCTCCTCCGCAAGAACAGATTTAGGAAGTTTTGGTTTATTTCTAAATGAAAAATAGAAAGCTCCTTCAAGGTAGGTAGGGTGGTGCTTTTTAGGAGGCTGAAGTGGGATGCCATCACCCAGGAGAAATGAAGATAATCCTTAACATCAATGTTGAAAGCAGCTACTGTTTGTTTATCTTGCCAAGTTAATTTTAATCCAGATCAGTTTCCTGATCCAATTGAGTGGCCACACAAATGTTTATGTTAACGAATGCTAATTCATCTCAGAAATGAGAGCCTGGGGGAGGGACTACTTCATTCAGAAGCAGTTGTTTTCCTATTATTTTGGAAGCGATGGATTTATTATATATCACAACTTCCATGCCGCGCAGAGTACGTCATCGGTCGATATTCTGACAATAGCGTTGCCTGAAATTACCAAGTTGTCTGTAAAACTGTTTTGTTAGACAGTAAGAATATGGATTGCTAGAGACAAGCAGGTCATCCAAGAGATAAACATCTTTAATTAGTCTTGTCTTTTTGCTCACAGATAGCCTGGTAATTAATATTCATAGTTGACTATCATGATCTTTTAATCAATAGATCATTCATGAACAAATCTACTGTGAATATTGGCTTTTTTACAGATGAACTAATACATGAGTTATGTGATTGAGATTATCAGATAGGACACTGTATTTTTACTGTACTGTAGCAATATTAATTAAATTTATTATCACAAGCAATTGGGGAAAAAAACAACATTGGGAGTACAATCTCTCAGGAAAGGTAGCAGAAAAGAAAGGAATATCAGATACTTCGGTTATCAAAAGTTGTTTTATGATAGATAGAAAAGGTGGATGAATAGATCAATCGATCGATCTCGGAGAAATACACAGTTTCTAGCAGAGGTCTAGCTCTTTTTGGAAAATGCTTATACCACCAGTAAAGCCCATTACCTTGTGAAGTCTGCCTTATTTTAGACATTTCAACAAGAAGTTGTTAAACTACACCATAGAAAGTACAGGAAGTAAGGAAGGGGTTATCATTTACTTGCTACCCTTTCTGGGTGACTGTTTACCAGAATCCACTTGGTCGGATTTCCAGGGACATCTTGGGCTTTTACGGTATTTTCAGATTACATTATCCTAGTTACGTTTTTCTTCCCTCCATGTTCACAGAAAGTAAACATATGCAGGTGGGTTTGATGCCATTTATTCAAACTAGCTTCTAAATTTTTGAACAACCTCTATCAGAGCTCAGATAAGAGATTATGGGAACCCTCCTCTTTCTATTCTTTGCAGTCAAACATTTCATAAAGCGTCTCTGATACTGCAAGTAATCATACCAATTATTGGCACAAAGTAAATGAGTGTATTTTGTGATCCAAGCGGGATACAAAAATGATCCGAGGGCTGGAGCCCCTCTCCTATGAGGACAGGCTGAGAGAGTTGGGCTTGTTCAGCCTGGAGAAGAGAAGGCTGCGGGCAGACCTGATTGTGCCCTTTCAGCCCAGAGAGGTGGTGGAGGCCCCATCCCTGGAAACATTCAAGGCCAGGTTGGACGGGGCTCTGAGCAACCTGATCTGGTTAGCGGTGTCCCTGCTCCTGCAGGGGGGTTGGACTAGATGGCCTCTAGGGGTCCCTTCCAACCCAAAACATTCCATGCTTCAATGATTCTATGATTCTAAATGGATGCTCAGTGGCTTGTCTTGCTGACTTGGTAAAACACTTAGTCATTTTGGAAATGTTTATACACTTGTACCACTAAAGGCCTGAAACATGCAGTAAAGGGAATATCTGTTGTCTGTATTGAGTCAAGATTTTGTTCAGAAACTCAATAATTTTTTTTTTTTTTGGTAATTGATGCTGTGGTTGTCTTATTAAGATATCTGTTCCTGCCTTCATTTCACATTATTCTTGATATGACATATCTCATTAGATACTCTTTTGCTGTCATTAATGGGAACACTGCACTGAATTCTGAAGCTGCTCCCTTTGTCACAGTTTCTCTTGTAATATTAATGGCAGTTAAAAATAACTAGTTCTGTTTTATCTGTTTCCTCTGCATCGCCTCCTGTGTGTGCTGGCTGCATTTTTATTTGTGTCTGTGGCAGACCGTATGGGTCTCCTATAGCAATGAATTCACCAACTGAATATTCTGCTCTTTCAGATAAAAACCTCAGTTGTTCACTGAGGAGTGCGTGATGTAGATTTTTTCTTTCATTATGTATAAAAACAATCAGGCTGGTGTTTTCTACGCTCTTCTCTCTGGTAAAAGAGTCATTTTGTTCTTACAGACCCAGAATAAGCTTTAGAAAATTGAGGTTTGTTTTAAGTAGAACCGAGTCTCATTTGCTTCGTTGGGAAACCTGGGCAGCGGAGTTTTAATAGCGCCAAGGTCTCCGGAGAATGGTGTCCCAGACTATCTACACAAATGCTTCTAGACCTCAAAGTGGACATGGGATAAATCAGAAATGCTCATGGTCCTGTGCAGCCTGGGATCGGGATCAGCTGTCATCTCCTGTCGGGAATCGGGTACCACATGAAATTTCACAGCCAGGGGCATCTCCGGAGCAGCCAGAGTTCAGCTGAGATTGTTGGAGACAAGCGTTTCTCGATGTTACCTCCAGAAACAATTCCGTGGGTGTCAGGGTGCCATTTAGTGACAGATAAATAAACTGACAGCAAGAGCCTCTTCGCCTCCCAAACCTTACAGCTGGCAGAAAAACCAGCAGTCGCCAGAAAGGGAGTATGAAATGCATGCAAGTGAGTGGGTTTCAAAAAGTCTTTTTGATAACGTATATCTGCATGCAGAATTGAAATGATAAAATAAGTGTTGCAAGCCTAGCTGTAATATCTCTGCAGTCATTGTGGGGAGGGAGGACAGCCACCATCTGTGAACAGAGGTGTGTTGGGGCAGGACTGGAGCAGTTTATCACCTTTCTCCACGTTAGGGCTGCTTTAATGCCAGAGCAGCTCAAATAATAGCCAGAGGATGTGCTACGCTGAATTGCACAATACCCTTAAAATTTTCCTGCAGTCCTTTTTTCAAAAACCTCGTGATTATTTTGTGGGTACGCATTACTGTTGAAAGATAATATATTTAGAAACAATGCCTACTTTATTTTGCTGCTTCAGCCAGAAGCACACTGGATGGCCTCGGTGCACATCCCTAATCTACAGCTGTAGATGCCTGCAAAATGACGTGAATATTTCGTTTTGCTTTTTCAGACTAAGGCGTGAAGTCATATATCCCCCTCTTACCTCTTTCCTTTCCTCCCTCAGAATACCCTGCCTATAATTTTTCTAGAATAGAAAAATTTTAATTGACCTGCTAAAGTTTTTTTTGCTTCACGCTGCAGCAAAGGAAGTCCTTAGCAGCATAGGCAGTTCATTAAGCTCTTTAATTCTGTCTGCTCTCGTGCAGCACACGGCTCCACGTTGCCGTCTGTGGAAAAATCAGCACTGAAGCAAACTAAAAGAGGAGGGGGAAGGGCAAGCTAAAGTCTGACACCAGTGACAGAAGACAAGATCAAATATAAATAGATGTGAATCACCGCCGTGGCATCACTAGCGGAGGAGCATGTCATTTTTTTTTGTTGCAGAAGACACTGCAGATGCACACAGGGGGTGAATTCACAGCAAACGCAAATCCCTTCTTGGACAAAAAAAAAGCCAACAAAAAAAGAAAAAGCAGATTGTTTCTTCGTTGTCCAGGTGTGGTCTCCATATTATATACAAATAATATGAACATTACCTACATATGTACATGTGTATGTATGTATATATAAATGCAGATATATATCAACTCATATAATACACACACATATATCTATATAAACTCCTTAATCCCATGCACTACAGAAAATGTCTATCATTTGGAGATGGAAACACCAAACGCCTTTTGGTGACACAGAGTAAGGCTGGAAAAGAACATCCTGCAATCAAAATGGGGGTGGTCTCAGAAAGGAAAATTGTACTCGTCTTCCACAGAGACCAAATGTATACACAGTAGGCAGGGACAGGAAAATGCTCTGCATGCTGCAGTAGCTCAAGTTTATATGAGAAATTTTAATTAGAGAGCAAATCCAATGTTTCAGTAGGCTGCAATTGCAATTTTAGAATTTTCTTGCTTCAGCAATTCCAAATATAGCCCTCAAGACATCCAGTTTCTCTGTAATAAGCCTATGGTGAAAGTTAACAACGAATACGTATAGTAAAGCCACAGAGCATCTAGGAATAGAGCCTAATAGTCAGCATCCCACCAAATCCCTCCAAATCCCTCTTTCATTGCCTTCAGCTTTCTCTCTCTCCATGGGATAGCTGGCAGGGTTGGCGCAGAGTGGGGAGCCATCATTTGGGCAATTCCCAAATTAACGATGTCGCGTAAGGGGCAAGTGGGCTGGTGGGGAAGGGTGGGGGGCTATCCGAGGGGTGGCTGAACGGTGCTGCCTGCGAGCGGGGCGATGAGAGGCGAGGGAGCGCCCGTAGCCAGATTTACTCCAGCGGGGAAGTGGGCAGACAGTAGTTACCTTGGTGGTGATGCGCCCGAGCTGCCAAAAGCTTCTTTGGTGCCCTGTATGACAGAGCCGAGAGCCCTTTAGTAAGGGCAGTTCTACTCCTGAGTGTCTTCACATATGCGTTTTAATGCACTGTGTTATAAATTCTTATGTGCCTAGAACTTCGGAAGAGTCCTTGTTACCGTGCACTTAAAATAAACCCCAAGTATTCGCATAGTCAGAAAATGATTTTTCTATTAAAAGTGAAGGTTTGGGTCTGTGTGAGCCCATGCCCAGCCTGGTCTCCAGCTCCATTAATCCTGCTCTGGACACTTCAGCAGCACTGAAGGAGCTCTCCCAGGGCCAGGGGAGGCTCCCTTTTCGACAAGGGGACGAATCCATCCTCCACATCAGTCCTCCCTTCTGCGATCCCTCGCCCTGCCCGCGCGAACTGCCTGCGCAGTCCTCCACATCAGTCCTCCCTTCTGCGACGAAAGACGCAGGCACCACCAGAGACGTAGCTGAAACTTCTCTGCAGCCCCATAAGCCTCAGCCATATTTTTTGTCTCTGGGGGCTGGTGTTTCTGACATAATTTAAGGCAGCCCAGCTCTAGTCTGAAGGCCAACACAGCTCAAAGCCAGCTTACAGCCTGCTCCCATCTCCACATCCTGGGTGGGCACTGAGATATTAGTGCTGGGGGCGGCAGATGACAGGGCAGGGGGAAATGTTTTCATTCCCAGTTCTCCCAAAAGGTCTGTTCAAAAGAAAGTAGCATGTTTACCGTGAGATGGTTTGTGCAAAATTGGCAATAGGTTCTTCACGTTGCACAGTGAAGTTGCTATTAGGAAAGCAAATGTAATTAATGGCTCGTTTTCCTAAGAGGTAATTTGCAGCAAAGAGACAACGTTACTTCAAAATTCTTGAAGACTCCACTTCTGTGCCTTTCTAAAAAAGTGCAGTTGTATCTGATGAACCCCCTTTTCAGAAGCAGGTGACAAATGAGCAGCTGATTTTGCAGCAAAGCTTACGTTTAAATGGTTGGGGGGGTGTTTTGCCATAGCAAGGGTGACTCCTTCAGTCTGGGTTATCTGTGGATGGGAACTCATAGTCTGGCTCCTGGGTTACACAGGGGAAAGTCACTGGTCCCTCCTGAACGTTCAGCATCCGAGTGGGCACGGCAGCTCTGGCATGGTGATTGGCATGATGAGCTGGACTAGACTTGATAAAGGGTGAGAGGAAAAGATAATGAAAAAGGAGATAGTCTGTTATCTCGGGTCTTCTAGAAGCTGGTATGATCTGTCTAGAGTGGTGGTGGTGTAAGCTGTGCCTGGGGTCTGAGCCCAGGTTTCAATGGGCCTACCTTCCCGATCAGATGTTGTGGAGCAACCGTATGGGAAGGTGATGAGGCTAGGAGGCAACAAAGGCTACAGGGGTGATTTAATTACTGTCTTCAGCCTCCTAATGGGGAGGTTACAGAAAAGATGCAGCCAGTCTTTTCTCAAATGTGGGCTGCAAAAGGAGGAGAAGCAACAGTGGGTCATGGTGCAGCAAGGGCAATTCCAACTGGATGTCAGGAGGACAATTTTCATAGTGGTGGTGATCAAGCACTGGAAGGGGTCACCCAGAGAGGATGTGGGATGTCCTTCCTTGGGGACTTTCAAAACTCCTTTGGACAGGTCCTGAGTGACCTGACCTAACTTCAAAGTTGGCCCTGCTTTGAGGAGGGGGTTGGACCGCTCAAGCTGCAGAAGTCCCTGCTAACCTGAATGATTTAATAATTTTGGTATTTTAACCACTGTTGAGACACATGACCCTTACCTCTGCCAGGGTCATGCCCAGATGTCTGCATTAGAGGGAATAACATTGCTACCCGTCTGCATCTATCAGGTGGTGGAGAAGAAAGAACAGTGTACCAAAGAGAGAATATCTTCCGTGCAGCTATCACACTTGCATGCTGCAGCACCTTTCCGCCTCATTTCAGGAGCAATAAATGTTGTTACAAAAGTAGTCTGCCTTTTTCCTTATCCACAACCAGCATGTCAACACCATATTTAATTTACATTGCTCGGAATGCAGCATTTCATCTTAATGAGTTCTTTTCCCTCATATCTTCTCTTTATGCTTTATGGGAGAAATGATTTTGAACCATTCCCATTTTCTCTCCGTGACCGCTGGCTGTCAGCGTCTGTTGTAGCTTAAATGGTGTGGGACAAGGTAAATTTAAATCCAACCCTGCAAATGGCTGTCATCGACACGTTACAGCCTCAAAGTCATTTAGAGGATTCGGAGCAGCATAGCAACAAGCAATGGTTAGAATAGGAGTCAAGAAGAAACCAAGTTAAAAACAGCGCATGTTTTGGGAAGCCACTAAGGGTGACCACACCTAGGCCACCCCATTTTCAAGTGCACCACCTTCGCTAACAGAGGAGAGAGATTTTAAATATACTGTCCGCTAGGGTGCTGCATATCTATGGCAACACGCTGGCTGTATGCCCATATTGTATATTGATTGTGTTTTGCATGTGATGTGGTCAGCTCCGTGGGGTTATTTCTTATTTAAACCTGCAGGAGAAGACCAGAGAACCTTGAGAGAACCCAGCGATTTATCGACTCATGCATTTTTTTGGAAGAGGGTCACTACATGCCTGATTCACCCGCACAGCCCAGAGACGGCGTGAGGTGATACTGCGCTGGTGCGCTGGGCAGGGCTAGGAAAGGCTGACGCAGCCCTGGGAATGTACGACACGGAATTCGTTTTAACACATTAGTTGCGTAGACTGAGAAAGATGGAAGAGTTCTTGTTAAACAAGGTTGCTTTTTAATCTGGAATGGTACCCTTAGTGTCCAACACAGTTTGAAACAATTTAATTGGGGCTTCCCCCCGCCTGACCTCAAAGCACAGCCAAAGTAATAATAAAAAAAAAAAGCTGAATGAAGTTTAAAAGCTTATTTAATGCAGTCAATTCCTGTCAGAGGCTTCCTGAGTCTTCAGCTTCTCCCATGTCTATGAGTTAGAGCACTAATATTTTTGTAACCTTGCCTCTGGTTACAGTACCTCCAGCGCAGCTTTTCACCATTGCTTGGAATTCACTGTAGCGAGGTGAATGCGCTCACGTGAAATGTAAAAAGCAATACTGACCCAGCCAGGTCAGTAGGGCACTGATACATTGCATTCAGTTTTGCTTTGGGGACCCTCCAGGAGAGGTTTTGGGCTGAAGCAATACCTATGTGGGTAAGGAACTGCCCATGCAGGGCAGCAGGGCAGAACGCTGCCAGTCAGCGCTGCAGAGCGAACCGTAAACGTGCTATCTGGGCATGCGTTTCTCATCCCGTCGTGGCGCTCATATGCAAGATGTACAGGCACGGACATGCTCTGGGACTCTCCTAAATTTAGAGTTTGGCAGACTTTAAACTTCTCTTCTACACGCTGCACTATATTTAGAAGCTGTGCCTCCAATGGCAACTCCTTTCCCCTCTATTCCCTGCTTTTACACCTTTTGAGACATATTTATACTTTGCTCTATACTGCCTATTGACTAAACACGCGGAGGTATACTGCTTTAATGATATTTTTTGTAGCAAACTAAATCTTCAGATATGAAACTACAGCTGCTGCTTTAATCACTAGCATAAATACATCACTGAGACCTTCTCTTGGTGTTTGGTCCATTAATCCATTGCAAAGACCAAGAGGTCTTTGAGACAACAGCTGTGGACTTTGAATTTCTAGTTAATGTAGCTTAGGTAGGACCCTTCTGCAAGCCCAGGCTGTTTTTCTCAGTACTGCTCCTCACATGCTAATGGCACAGAAGGTTTCACATCCCCAATCCATGCTTTCCCTGAGTGCCACAGCTATTTACGTGACCCTGTTACAGTGGGAAGTGTTTAGGCCATTGAGAAGAGAGTGGGGGAAGCATCTTCAAGCCGTTTCCCAGGACAGATTCTGGTCCCTCTGGTTGCAGGTCCACACTCCTCTCACATCACACTTTTTCCTTCCCTGGGACTTGAGCTCTTCCCTCTGCTCAAATGTCAAAGTTCTGGTGCTTTGACAGGTTTTGACCAGAAATATTGCCGTTTACAGGTATAGTTTGCAGGAGTATTTCAAAAAGTGTTTTGTTTCGTTTAGTTTAATTCTTTTAATGGAGTTGGGGGGGGGGACCTTTACATCTTCAGCCTCATTTAAAGGCCGTCAGGGAAACCTGGCTCACGTACTCCTAGAGCACCCTGGAGCTCCTTACAGCATCTGTTTTTCTTAGGGAGACAGGTAGCAACCGCTGGGAATGTCTGTGCATGCCGGAGGAGAGCGCCAGGGGTGTTTCTGAGGAGCCCCTGCCCCGCATGCCGGGAATGGCGCGTCCCCTCCGAAACCCAGTGTGCCGGGGGAGCCTGCACAGCCAAACTCCAGTTCTTCTTTTACTGAGCTGGGCTGGTTCTGCAGGGAGGCCTCTGTCTGCTGTGGCCAAGAAACTCTCCTTTCCCCCTCGCTTCTGCTCTCTGGGATTATCTCGTTAGGGAATAATAAGGAGGAGGGTGCCAGCAGGCTGTTGTTACATGGTTTGGGCACGTTGCTTAGCCTTGTGCCTCAGGTGCCTGCGAAGGGTGCCAAACCCTTACTAATGCTCCTCTCAGATTAGGTGCTGTTAGCATGAAATAGCTGATTAAAGTTACGCCTCATCCCTTTCTCATTCAACATTTCCTTCCCTGAGGAAAGGAGTCTGTATTGACATACGACGCAATGGGAAAAGCTGCTATTCTTTTCCTTAGATATCTTAAAATATTTAGTTCATTTTTTTTTTCTTCTCTCCTTTTTCTTCTCCTTCAAACTCCCAGGGCTGAATGGAGCCCTACAAGACATGCAGCTCTTGCCCGTGTCCAGAGGGATCCAAATACCCCTTAAACAGCAGTCCGAGTATCAACAACTCACAGCAGGGCAGAAGAGGGCAATTTAACGCAGCAAGCAGATCAGGCTGGAAACATAGGAAAAGCTAACTTGTTTTTTTTTTTTCTCCTGCTGCCACTAGTCAGTCTTTCTGCCATCCTTTCGCTTGCTCACAGAAAGGTGGCCCTATGCGAGGTGCCCATTTTGGAGGATGATACGGAAAAGTTCTGGAGGATAAATACCAGGTAGACATGTAATCTTAAAGCAAGTATTTTTGAACTTTAATCAAAGCCTTAGTCCTTTGCACAGGAGAAACAGCATCCGTAGGCTTTGTTGGAGCAGCTTTCGCTGGAGTCAGGGGACACCACTGCAGAAGTGGGTGCTGCTGTCTCCAGGCTGGAATTTCCTCCTACTCAGGAGCGCCCAGGGGTCCCAGCTGGTCCCGGTCCCAGTCTCCTGGGAAACACAAATAAAGCCCCAGGTCTTCAGTCTGGGTCACAATGAGAAGTTCCCTTGTGTACAGCTGACGTGGGAAATGAGCTTCTGCTTTTCTCAAGCCAGACACATCCTTGTCCAAGGAGGGCTGTTGGCAGCAATGGTATCTGAGCTTGCTTTGAGAGAGAGGTGAGAGGACCTCCCGCCCTCTGCCACCGCTCTCCCACCAGCGCTGCCGGGCCGGTACTGGCGAGGCAGGACACTCGGTGTCTGCCAGGTTTCCCAGCTCTCCCCAGTCCAACCAGCACCAGAAAATGACTTCAGCTGCCACCCTCCATGAGTTTGAGGGGATCACCTCGAAGAGACAGAGAAAGCACAAGCTCCACGCTTGCTACTGAAACGCTGTGGCTGAGGGTGGTCCAGAGGGCACGCCGCACATGTTCCAGGGAGAGAATGAAGGATTTATTTTCTTCTGTCCCTAGCCCAGAAGTTTCACAACTAATAAATTAAATGAATACTTCCAAAAATGAAAAATAAAAATCTCTGGCCCACAGAGCTCTGAAAAAGAATCACATAATCTTTCAAAAGATTTTTTTTTTCATAGTCATTTATTCAGATAGCACCCAATAAAAATGCAAAGCTGGATTGTTTTGAGTGGTGGGAAAAGTTTTAGCTTAGAATAACATTAAACAATCAAAACACAGTAAAAGATAAATACCTGGAGTGCAATTACATTTTGCCAAATGCAGACACGGCCATATATATATCTGACACCTAGAGCAGTTTGGAATTGTATGATCCTGTAATATTTCCCAGATAATTAAATACAGCTAAGATTTGTGCACTGCAGAACAAGCTGAGCCCCACTGCTGCTCAGGTACTCTGGATGCTGGGGGGGTGCGTGTGTTTTTGCAACGAATGCGTAAGGGAATAATAGTGGTCAGTGAAAATCGGATTATGAAGACAGAAGAAGTCAACAGAATGCTGACTTAAGTTGGCACTTAAGTGGTCATCTGTACAGTTTTTTCTCCTTAAAATACAGGAGATAAGGAAAAGACAAACAGGTAGGATAGTTTATACCTTTCAGATTTACTTTTTCAGGGTGTTTTCAAATTCAGAGGGGAAAAAACCCAAACCCTGCATGGGTCTTTCAGTTCTTCTGAAAGAAGACTGTCAGAGTGGCTCCAAAGAATGTTTATCAATATTGTGATAGACGATTTGTATGTGAATATAAATATATATATATAAGCCCTTTTTTACCAAAAAGCACATAGACCTGAATATGAAATGAAATGAAATGAAATGAAATGAGGGTCTCTGCATTCTGCCTAGGTCCAGAGCCTGACGTTCTGAAAGCTCTTTATCATCTGGAAAGGGGAATCTCTCTGGTTAGAGGATAGTTTATGCATTCCATGTGCAGCACCCACTCTTTCTGAATTGCCCTTTGAGTGAGGACTGCATTTCAGGTCTTCCCATTTTATCCCCCAGGTAAGAGCTCTAATGACTTAGCTACAGAGTCATGCTTACGCTGTGAAGAATAAAGAGCAAAGACAAGAAGCAATGCACTTAAATTGTAGTAAGGGAGATTAAACATTAGCAAACCCTTTTAAAAGATAAGACTGGCAAAGCACTGGAATAGGTTGCCTGAGGAAGTTGGGAGGCCTCCAACCTGAACAATCTTTTAGAGCATCTGCTGGAAACGCTGTTGGCATATTCGCTCCTGCCCCAGGGTGGGCCGCGAGAAGGTGTGGAGAAGGGTAGCTTGGTAAATAAATAAAAGTTGTCTCAAAGAAATGGTCTGTGTAGTCTGTTGTGTGCCTTTTTGCTGTCATTTGCAGAGTCTTTATCGTGCAGTCTTCACACTACTGAGGTTCGAGGAAGATTGCTTGAAACAATGGATTGTACTTTCAGATTCTGCTATAAAATTGTTCCCCCATATTGTCTCAATATGTTTATATTTGTGTGTTATATATTGAGAGATTGCACCTCTAAACACACTCAAATGTTACTCCCGAAATACACATTCATTTCCCCAGAAAGTGGTTGTCATCAAAGGTGCAATTTTTGACAATGATTTCCACAAAGTGGCTATTTTCCATATAGAAGCTTGATGCAAGCTGCTAACTTGGTTGACACAGGCTGTCAAATTGCTACCAAATGTTTAGTTACTACTGAGCTGTGCTGAATTAGCTGCTGTGAGCTAGAGGTAAAAGCTCTCTTTCCAGTCATCCCTCTGCCTTCCAGAAGACAGGCAAAAAGCACAGAGTGCTTCAGAGTGGGCCAGGAGATTTTTCTGTTAAAAATATTGCTCAGGAAATGTGGAGATGACACCACCATTTTTGTAAGAACACATCTTATCCTGTGAGAACACGTCTTACCCTGACATTTCCTAAAACTTTTCCATAAAGCTCCTATTAGGAAAGGGGAGATGAATGGAAGTGAGAAGTAGGGAAGCTGTTGACAGATGAAAGCATTAACTGCACAGCAAAGCTACACAGGCTTCGCTGTGTTGGCCCATGGCAAGAGAAGGGATGTGTGTCTCTTCTTTTTAGACTGTAGACATTTCCCTCCCTTCAGTCGGATTTCAATACTCCACCTTACAAGGGTGGAACTCCGTTGGCTTCAGCTAAATTATTACTGGTTCAGATATTGTTATGCTTTTGGTGACCCTCCAAATTCAGTTTAAACCAGTGAGTTTTACATGGCTTCCACTCAAACCCATTAACTGGCATCTATTCAGTTGAAACTTGGTCAAAGCTTGACATCACCTTAGCATACACTTGTGAATTTGCAAAATATGAGTGTTGGGTGATACATGTCCTCATCATTTCCATTACTTCCTAATGGTAGGTGTGTAATAAGCCAAACCTTCTGTATATAAGTAAAAATAAATCTATTAAATCAGTTTATATTTGATGCTATACCCATACATTTTTTAAGACTATGCTACTGGTCTGCATGCATTTTAAGGCACAGGAGCACTGTGCTGCTGTCCTGAGAGTCCTTATGGACCAAACACACATCAACAGATGCTTAGCAAGCAGCTTTTGTCTTCTGTAATTTTTCTCCAGTGAACAATGTTCAGTTATCTAGAGTTTTCCAGAAAGAGACTTCAGAGCTCTATAGGAGAACATTTGAAAAAAAGAAAGAGCTTTTCTTTTCAATGTATCCATTTAAAAAATGGAAGCAAGGCGACCAAAATGTACTTGAGGAGTTCACCTTCCTGATTTCTCTTTGACTATTTGTGCTTACATCAAAGATGAAATGCACAACTTACTTACAAATCCGCAGTAACAGCAACCCTGGATATTTGGAGGATTGCACCCTATTGTTTATCAGTGTGTTGCAACTCTTTTTTTCCAGAAGGACGTGGGAATCTTTATGGAAAGTTTGGTAATTTAATGGATTAATAACCCTCCTCAGAAATTCCTTGATAAGTGTAGGAATATAGGAAGGGCAAAACTAAAATCCCAGAAGCATAAATGTTTATATATTCAGTCATTATGGAGTAACAGAATTTCTACTGTGTTGCATGAAATCCATAGTATTGCAGATTAAGATAAATGGCATTTATCAGGTCCACTTCCACTTTGGTTGAATATGATCAACAACCTGTGTCAACCTGGATGAAAAGCAAGAATTACACCTCCATGAACATTTTATGCTTATTTCTGTGCAAAATATCTTGGCTGCATGCTGGTGGGCTCCCTGCCTAAAATGTGTTATCTGTTGGACACATAGCCCCTTCCTCTTCTCATGATGCAGTATCTGCAATGGGTCTCAAGGCTCCTGAAGATTTCAGGGAAGGATGATGATGCTCACTTCTTTGGCAGCTTCTTTCCCCCAGCACTGCCAGGCAAGCAAACTTACGGCTGTGCTGGGTTTAGCACTCCCACCTTCTCCACGGAGGCAGCACCACTGTGCGTACTGGGATGGGAGGATGGAGCTCTCTTGTTGCTGACAGCTCTCCAGAGATTCCCAAGCAAAGGTTTGAGAGCCAGCAACATGTAAGCAGGAAGATGGTGGAGGTGAAGGACAGTGAGGCTGTAAACAAGGAGAAAATGTTAATAAAGTCCAGAAATATGACTCAAGGGAAGCAGATGTGGCGGAGAGGTTCTATTTAAAGAGAGAAAAAAAAAAAAAAAAGTAGGCAGGAAAAGGCTGATGGGGAGTCCAGAATGAGAGCGCAGGATCGTGAACAGCTGTCCAAGTGACAGGGCTGCCTGACAGCTTCTGGGGGTAAGTTCAGGACCTTCTATCGCTGCAAACTGTAGCAGTTTTCTTATTTAGTGCCCGGCTACTTGCTTATTTCTCCTGCTGCCTGATTGCTAATTTAGATATTTTTTTCTACAGTCTGGTTTGAAAAGCTGTGGAATACATCAGCCTTGTTTGAAGAGGAGGATTATCGCAAGGATTTCCCTGAAGCACTCCAGCTCTCCACGTGGTGCTCATAATCCTTCCACAACATGCAACCTGGCAAAGTATTACAGAAGTGCGCATCATTAATACGGCAAAGGTAGCAAATCTATGAAGAAAGCAAATCTCTTTTCCTCTCCCCTCTTCCTTTCTTTCAAACTCCAGCGTTAAGGATAGGTCAAGAATTTTGCAGATGGGGTTATAAACTTAATGTGAAGCTTTAATCTAGAATACGATGTATGGAAATATGCTTGTAATATATGTGCATGGGGATTGTTTTTATCAGAGGAAGTATTCTTCTGCCCTGGGGTTTTTGTTTGTTGCTTCAACTGAATAAAATGAGGCTGTTAATTTTGAAAGCTTTAAATGACGGCCTGAGCCAAGCCTAACTTGATGAGGAAGAACTTTGTGATGTTGCTAACCATTCTTCCACAGAATTTAATAATACGAATAATTACAGGAATAATAGAAAATGCAAGTAGGCAGCGGCATCTTTGTCAGCTGCTTTTATAAAGAAGCCAGAAAGCTCTGCAAGGAGAACGCAGGGGTAGGTATGCTGGTAGATGGTCCTGCTCTGTACAGGGCAAGGGATTTAAGCCTTGCTTTTCATCAGTTCATACCAGCACTTAGTTTCATCTCCAAAAGCCAAAAATTTTGGTGTCATGCACCTCATTTCTAGCTACTTGGAGTCTTTAATGGAAGTCTCGTTCCTTGTATGGAAGCTATGGTGCTTTAAAAAGTGTAACTTAGCCATGTCCAATGCTGCTCTGCTTTTATATTAAACTAAATAAAGATGATCTGGTTTAACACTTACTTTCCTTCTGCTTAGTGGTTTGCACCCAAAATTAAAAAATGTTAGTTTTGTATGACTGCATTTCCCTGGACTCATGAACAATCCCATGGCTTTTGCGCGCTCTGTGTTACTAACAAGAGACACGGCCCTAGGTGAGCTGGATATTTTACTCAGCATATACTAATTTCAAATCCATTGCTTTTTTTCCCATGCTTAGCCAAATTTTTGGCTGTGTCAAAGTTTGGCTTGTGGGTTGAAGAGTATGTGCCTGGCATGCTGGGGAGCGCTGGGGGAAGGGGGAACAGCTGAGAAACATATGGCTCAAACCACCTTTTTGCTTTCCTTATCCTCAAGAATTGCAGGGGCTGTAAGTTTGGAGCACCCCCCAGGGCTCTTTTAAATTGCATCCAGCTGCAGTGGCCTCTAATGGGAATAGTCCATCATAGCGGTCAGCAGCGTCAACACCGCTCCCAGCCGCAGTTCCAAAATATGTGGGCTGTTGGCTGGATTATGGCCATCCCCAGTGGCTGTAGGTATTGTTGTTTCTCCAAACATATCGCTGAATGTTGTGCTATTGTAATAAAAAAGTAAAGAGAGAGCATCGTGAGCACCCCGTATTAGTGAACCCTGCAAGGCGACACAAAATGACAAACCAGACTGTAACCACAATGTTGTAAAGAGACCTTACTTCATAAAGGGACTTCAACAGTGTTTACAGTGCACGTCGCAATATATTCTTCATAGGATTAAGGTTGCCCAAGTGATATGTGCATGACAGAAAGCAGCAAGCAAATCTACTGCATGGTGTGCCAATCACAATTAAATAACATGGGGATTACTCAATCATTTTCAAGAACAAGTTAACAATCAGGGAGCAGTCACTCATTAAACCACTTACAGACTTGAAATAGCAGCTTCTGAGCCTACTGTAAACATGGATTTTTTTTTTTTCCTAAACTGTTGTAAAACACGAACGGTGACAAACACATTATATGATAACACAGGAAAGATGTCATAAACGCTAACTTAAACTGAAAAGGAGCAAATTGAAAAGGCTTGGGTTGTTGAGGCACCATCATCTAAATCTAGCACAGGATCTGAGTTAAAGATGCTACAGCATGAAAGGTCAAAATCATCCAACAGCTTCTCAAAAGACTCGTTTTTCATGGGATATGAAGTCTTTCATGGGAGCTTGGAACCTCTTTC
>NW_009260196.1:1227379-1243251 GCF_000687185.1 Egretta garzetta | reverse complement strand
GGGATATTAAGAAATGCACAAACCAAATGACCTATGTAGAAAGATAAATGAAGCTATTATAAAGAGATGATGGTCTGCTGATGTGGAACAGCCATCCTTATTGCTGCTTCCCCCTCACTGTAAATCTAGGAGTGAAATCACGATCCTATTAAAGTCAAAGTGTACGTAGCCAAAGAAACGATGGGTCAGGATTTTCACCATTGACCTCCATATGCCAACACTTGAGAATCTCTCCTGACGTACCCAAGTAGGTCTGTATACTTCCATTATTCCTGAGCTTGCAGAGGTTCCCATAGCTCATGCATTTCTCTTCGCTGCCCACATCTTTAAAGGCATCTGTCCACCATAGACCCTGGGCCTGCCCCTGTGATCCCATTCCCTGCTTGTGGGACTGGTGACCTACCTTCCGCACAGCGCCTGTTGAAGGGCACAGCGAGCGCACCCTGAAGTAACAAGGGTTGGTGAAGCCCACAGCCTTTTCCCACCTCACTTCCCCCCAAACCAGTCTAATTTTAAACTCTTCCTCCCCCGGAATTCATTACTCATCCCACCAGGCCTCTGGCTCACAAGACATTCTCTACCTCCCAAGTCATGGCTGGAGGCTGTATCAGAAGGCATATGGACTAGTAAAAGGGTAATTAAGAATTCATCTCTGTAATAAATTATTTCACATCGGTAGGCTTGACAGATATACTTTTTTCTGACTACTGCTGAGTTGAAATTAATTTGAAAAGCACTTTTGATCATCAGAATTTGCAAGTGCTTAAAAGAAAATGACGTAACAACACACTGATTTATGTACAGAACAACTGAAACAGAAATACAGCAATATAATCAACGGCCCCTGAGGTAACACAAACTAATCCTGAACGGGTGTTGCCTGTAAATGTCACACATGGCCCTTTCATAGGTTTCAGGACGCAGGGAGAAACCGCGAGGCTGCAATACAGGCAGCCTCCCTGAGATTTCTTCTGCAGAAAATAGCTGATTTTGTACCGGAGCCTCAGCAACCGCAAGCAGGTTTTACCCGTGGTCTCAAGTCTGTCTCAGCAGCTGTGGGACAGATCGACCAGGCATCGCGCCTTCATTGCATCATGAGATGTCACGGGGTTTTCTGTATACTCAATGCGTTTCATGTGGACTATCCCAAGCCCTGTGCTGCTGCTGAAGGATTCCAGGAGCGTGCAGTAATTCACCTGTATTAGACCTGCCCGGGCTGCGCTAAACTTTCTGCCTGTGGCCGGGAGGGGGGGGGGGAGGAGGGGGGGATAACTGCATCACGTACAGTAGGGAGAAGGAGCACTGGTGTTGCCTGTACATAAACAACATTATTCTATTGTCTATAAAATACCTACGTGTCTGACATTAAACACTCGCTGCCCTTTCTGAGGAAGAATCGCCAGTTCCTATGAAGAGTTAGGTCCCTTCTTCCTTAATCCAGTAGGGCTGCACTGAAATATAATATCACAGGGGTTTGATAGCAGTGGAAGAAGAGGCAGAGAAATGATCGGCACGTTGGAAAGAAAATCTGATAAGCAACCTTTGCGAGTCATCCCTGACCCCCCAGATAGCTGCCTATCCATGTTGTGCCTGATTTGGAAGGTCAGGCACAACAAACCAGGCCTCCTGAATCTTAGATAAATGCCTGCCTTAATCGCCAGGGGACTTGCTTACTGGCTTTCCAGCTCTCCTTCTCCCTCTCGCGTTTTTTCACAACATGCTTTTGGAAGGTAAAGTAAAACAATATGTGACATTATGAAAAAAAAAAATGTTTCCCTCCCCATGCTCAGGGATGAGAGCATGCAGCTGATGGGAAATAGCTGAAAAATGTATCCTCTTTGATCTGCATATTTCTGTGCCCTTTCTGTGTTTGTGCTTCTTCAGCAAATGGGGTTGGAAACGCTCTGAATGTTGGGGTTTTTTTTTTTAATATTTACATTGCAAACACAACATGAAAGCATTTCATTGGAGACTACAGTCATTCCAGGAATACCAAATTCAGCCTGGTTCACCTAAATTGTAGGCTTTAAGCCCAATGGGCAAGACCAGCTCAGATTTGAATCTCCAGCGTATTCTTCAATGATAAAATGAAGTGAGAGCACACTTCAACCCTGTTTTTTTCAAATTGCTTATGATTTCAAAAGCTCATCAAGAAGTAGTGAAAAGTTTTGCTTTTGCTGATGACCCTCATTTTGTGGAGTTTTCTGTAAAATGAAATGAAAATAAACAAAAAAAAAAAATCTTCGGTGGTTCAGCTCACAGTATCAGAAGAGTCAGCGACAGCCTGATTAAAGGTTAGTTTTGTGGTTTTCTTTTCCTTACCTTGGTTTCTACTTAGCCCATCCTTAAACTTTGTTCTAGACATCGCACAGCTGTGTGGGACACGGTTTCCTCTGTCTCTTCTGACAGTGCTACAGGGCTCAGGAGCTCTGACCAGTCTTTCCACTGCTTTGAGTTGCTCCGGCATCCTGCTCACTGCCGTTGCACCCCAAGCTTTTGTCTGTGCCTGGCAAATCACTCAGACTTCTGACTTTCGAAACACCTCCTTGTGAGAAAGCAAGGGACTGCCCAATTTATGGAGAACCCAGAGTTTTAGCTGAAGTTAAAGAGCTGAGGAGCAGTCTCCCCAGACTTGAATTGCTGCCTGGGCTCAGCTGGGACTTGCAGGCATTTGTGTTTTTTCACCCAGCTAGGTGATTTCCTAATTGAAATCCCAAAGAGTTAGAAGTCACGGTGATGCTACAGGAGAAAGAACCAAGGCAGGCTGATAAATGAGGGTGGTTACCAAAGTGAGCTGGGGGAGACGCACAGTCTGTCCACATTGACGCAACATTCCTCTTTAAAACCCACAGTAAAGTTACTCTTGGGGATAAAGCAACAAAGATGAAGACCAAGAATGAGACTCTGAGGACCTCTGTAGTGGGTGTGGAGGGCACGGTATGTGGAGGCAGAAAAGCAAAATCACAGAAGGACCAGAGTTTGGATTCAGTCCAGAGAAGAGAGACTACTCTCAGAAAAGATGCTCCAAAAATGAAAGATGTTGTTAAAGACAGTCAGAGATCGGAGTAAGGGAAGAGGAAAATTGTGTGCTCCCTGAAACAAAGCAAGTCGCTGTAGGAAATCAAAGAGGAAATGCTGGTTTAATGTCCCCAGTTCATTTTCATACACAGTACAAGAATCAGTCACTTGCACTGTTAAATGCACTAAAAGTTAAAGTTTCGGCTTTGTCAAAAAGGTGATTCTCCTCCATCGAACCTTCACTTCTCTTGCAGTCTACCCTGCAGGAAACCAAAGCGTGATTGGGACGGCCAGGATTTCTATTACTTCTTTCTGTAAACTTTAATTGTTATTCCCTTTTCCGTGTTACTTAAATAACACAAGCTATAGAAAAGAGAGCACCACACTATGATAAGAAAGGGAAAAACAATGTATTTTCCGCATACCCTGTAGGAAATACCAGCCGCTGCAACTCTTGGTTACTGAGAGGCACGTAGTGCTCTCCTGACTGCAGCATCTGCCTGCGTTAGGAGCTCTACATAGAGAAGAAAAAACGCCTTCCTGGCTGTAGGCCATCAAATGGAAGTCATCCATCCCAAATTATTTACTGCTGTGCATAAGGAAATACACATGCAGCAAAATAAGAATGGCAATACATAGCATCAGAATATAAAATGCTGTAAAATGAGTTTTCAAATCAGTCAAATATTCGTACAGGATGTTGAATTTCATGCTAGGGTGTCAGCTAAGGTTTCTGGATCAACAGAAATACTTTCTTCATCTGGTTAGAGATATAACACAGAAAGGATGAAGTGGTTTGAGGTATAGCGCTAAACAGGCTCCTTCACGTAGTAATGTGGCGTGCCAGGATCATCCTCCATACGTGCATAACTGAGGATTATAAAGCCAGACTACTGTTTAACTAATGGCCTCGTTTCTGTGAAAAAAAGCACCAGAAGTAATAAAATTTACCCTCCTAGTTAAGTATGACAAATGTTCTCTAAAGACCGAGCTTTCTGAAGACAGGCATCTTTGTGGGTGCACGTGTATCTATGTGTTCGGATATGATGCCACGGTTAGCTGCTAGATTGCCTCCTACAGAACCAGTCATGCAAGAGGATAAAAAGACCGATATGAAATAAAGCTGAAGTTGTACATTACTTCAATATTAGAAATAAGAACGTCTTATATAATGGATTGTGAATCTTCGTATCCAGATCATTGACTCTTACAGTCCAAGCTGGGAGCAGCACTCTGCTTTATAAACGATTAGATATTCCCTGGGTTAGAAAGAAAGAGCTCCTTTCTGCTGTACCAGACGAGTGCTCTAATTGCTGGCCCTTGGGACCAGTCACTTGCTTTCCGTCCTTGACTCTTGTTGGAGCTCTTCCACTTTGTGAGAATGGTTAAATATTCATAGAATCATAGAATCATAGAATCATAGAATCGTTTAGCTTGGAAAAGACCTTTAAGATCATCTAGTCCAACCGTTAACCTAACCCTGCCATCCCACCACTAGACCCTGTCCCTAAGCACCTCATCTACCCAGCTTTTAAATACCTCTGGGGATGGGGACTCCACCACTTCCCTGGGCAGCCCCTTCCAGTGCTTAACAACCCTTTTAGTGAAAAAATTTTTCCTAATTTCTAAACAAAACCTCCCCTGATGCAACCTGAGACAAACTTGAGGCCATTTGATAGGTGAAAAAGAGACAGCCCATAGCCTGACCAGCAAGGTAGTCATCGGAGAGCTGGGGAAGGGATCAGGTCGAGCAGGGTGAGGAATTGAGTATGGGTTTTCCACTGGCCTTTTGTAGAAACATGAATTTTGGTGGATGTCACCCGTGTCCAGCCCAGGATGATATTCTTCTCAAAGCAAGCATGAGAGTCACCCCAGGAAAGCCCCCTATTTCACTGCCAGTCAAGTGAGTGCCCAAGGCACTTCTCTGCCTGATCTCAGGCAGCCTGCTACTTGACTTGTTTTACTGTTTTCTTTGAACAGAAATTCCCCTGCTGGACCTGAGATATCTGTCATAAAATGTCTGTTTCTGCACAATTAATTGCTGCCAGCCACCTTCTCTGAAGTTGTACAGCACATCTTCAATTAATTGTTATAAATTCTTTACTACTGTTTAGTTATAATATAAATAAGGGAGAGTGGCACTGGATTTCTGTTGTTTTATGAATAATACGTTGTGCTAATACACCTGTGCAGAGGATGATGCATCGAGCTGCAATTTTTCAGGCTTATAAATATCTATATGTTGGCATCAGCTACTTGCAGCATTTTTTGCATGTCCTTCTCCACATTATGCTTTGTTCCAGATTACAGATCGCTATCTAGTGTCTCTAAGCAAATAATTTGTAGCAACAAACACTCTGCTATCTATTTATAATAGATGCTAGGAACAAGCTGGTTTGCTAATCCTGTGCTAAAAGCTGTGGTTATTTTACACAGGATTTCACCCTCAGCAGCAGCTCTCACAATTTCTGCTCATGTCTCAGCTGCTATCAGGCTGCTAGCTAATATTTTATTTGTTTGTCCTAATCAGGCTTCTATGTATTTAAACCTTTTTGACAGAATTTTCTATGCTTAAATTGTTTATAAATACAGTTCTCAGGTTTGAAATATATTGAGAAAAAGAATGATTTATACCTGAAAACAGCCCCAAATATGTATTTTCCCACATGGGAGGTCGTTAAAGGAAGATATTTAAAGACAAGTTCATTCAGCACAGATCTCATACATCCATGGTCTAAGGCTAAAGCCTTTGTGAACCATATCGGCTGGTTGTGAATTCTGGGAGCCTGAAGACTTTTCCATGCCCGGATTCTGGGGAAATTAAACCACAGACCAGTGCTTGGGGGGAAGCTGCAGTGTCTTTCAGCTGGGGGACCAGGACTCCAGGGGGTCACTGGTTTCTGGTGCAAGTGGCTAGATCAGTCACAGATTTCTCACAGTTCTCCACTGTGATGAATTTTAATTCTCTTTCCTTGTTTCTGGAAGCAGGTCTGCTGGGGATGTCAGCTTGTTTTACTGGGCTCTACCTGTCCCACCTCTCATTTCTGTTTCTATCAGTTTAGTTAGCATAAACTCAATTACAAAATTACTCTATGTTTTCTCACATTCTTCTATTTGTGGTGATGTTTTTTTCCTCAAAAGTCAAAGAACCCCTTATGGTGGCTGTGATTATACACTGAAAAACATGCCTATGTTTTCCTGAAAGGTATCTTAGGTGCCAAACTCACCCCACGTGGCAGCCTTCTCTCTTTAGGGATACTGCCTGTGGATGAACGGCTGCTCTCTCTCTAAGGACTTCAGGCAGAACCTTACTGATGCATTGAAAGAAGAAAAATTCTTGACATGAAACACATACCTGTACCTAAGTTTAAAATCAGAGAAAAATTTAGGTTGGAAGGGAACTCTGGAGGTCCTCTAGATCAGCCACACTTTCAAAGCAGGACCAGTTTCAAAGCTACCTCACACAGAAAAGTTTCCATTTCTAGATGTTCATCTCATTAGACATAAATTAAAGGGTGCAGCCTTTGAGTGGATGTGTTGTGCTTCACCTTCCAGCAAAGGTTTATCCACAGCCTCTCCTAGTCAACTGCCGGAGGGCGAGCAGAACGTTCTTCCCGGCATGGATCTCCCCCTTTCTCTCAGGGCTGTTACCGCTTTCTGTGGCACGATGTTGGCATTCGCACCGTGTTCAATTTAAAAGTAATGAGTGTTCCATTTACTTTCAGGATGACAGTCAATTCATCTTCCACAATACTCTTTTGTGCACCTATAAGAAATTCCCCTGATGGTGCCATTATGTCCTCCTCATCTAGAGCGCCTTTGCTGGGGGTTGCAAACTGTTGAAAGCTGCTGTTGGTCTCGGTTCTCACATCTTAGCTTCAATTAATATTTGCAATAGATGAGGATCGTTGTCCTGCTTAAGGGAGGCTCCAGACTGAGGTCCATGTGACCTTAAATCTCCTGGTCTGAGGGAGATCTCTGGATTTTCCCTGCAGGTCCAGGAATCTGCAGCTGTAAAATGATTTTTAAAAAGTGATTTATTTCAAGTCACCTGCTCAGTAATGCCATGTTAGCACCCATAGCAAACTACTGGAGATGCTTGGCATATAGACCTGATTTGTACAACAGTGTCAGGTCAACCAAGGAACTGCCACGGTGTTTCAGCCTCTGTCCTGACCAGAAAAGGTGCTGCCACTAATGTCTAGGTGATTTTAACCTCTGGCACCTATCCTGAAAGCTGTATGCAAAAGCAATAACGGAGGAAAATCAAGATATTGTCACTCCTGAGTCTGGGTTTGGGTTTTCAGATTAGCAAGTATTTACACTAGCAGTATTCCACAGATAATGAGGGATAGAACTTATAATTAGCGTTTCATTCCGTAAGACATGATGAGCTACGTGCCCAATATTCCCAGAGTTTTCAGAGGAACTTTTAAGTTTCAGCCTGGCAAGTTGATATCTCCAACAGATTAAGAAAAGCATGCCAGCTGGCAATTAAGGCTTTGAGCCCTGGTCACGGCAACATCTGCTCTCCTTATCGTGTGCTTCAGTTCTCATGTAATCATGCATGGCTTTCCCTCAGTTCGGAAATCATTCGAGCATATAATTAATAGAAATCGGTGCTTTGGAAACTCCTGCGTAGGCTGATGTCTTGTCAAGAAGTCATTGAGTCACTTCAAGTCACTGAAGGTTTCTTTCCCGACAGTGGTCCTGACATGGACTAAATCACACGGCATCTTTTCGGCTGTGTATCCTTGGTAGGGGGAAGTGGAACGACAGAATGTGAGGCATCGGGAGGGAAGCGTGTGCTTCGTCTGCTCTTCACTATCTCATGCATCCTGGTGCTATTTTTATTGCCACTGTAAGTGAACTGTTATTGTTGGATTTGGGTTTTGTTGTTGTTGTTGTTTACTTGTTTTGTCTTGTTTTTAAATTTGTTCAGCACTGCACCTTGCTCTTCTTATACTAGGAGCAACTTTTAGGAGAAAATAGTGCTTTCGGTGCTGCAGATAAAATTACAGCTGATCAAAGCACTAGAACTCTTTTTTATTTAAAATATTGTTACCCAAACAGGCCAAGGTGATAAATCTAAGAAAAAAAAAACCCAAACATGCATTTTTTTCAGTGAAAAATAGAAAATAAAGAAATGTTGCCAAGTTCTAGTGTCTGACTCTGTCCAGACTTGCATCCCAGCTCTGTTGAGGGATTCCATCCCATTCCTCCTGTTGAGGACATTTGTTTTCTGTGGAAAAGACCCTCAGAAATACAAGCTGCAAAGTGGACAAGGGCATTTAGCAAGTTTCTTGATGAGGGTGTTTGAAAACCCAGACCGTGGAAGTGCCTAATGTAACTACTGGCTGTCTTATCCTTTGTAGCCTACATATCCATGGCTGATAATGCAATGCGACGTATTTTGTCTTACACACGCCCTTGTAAGAACTGTCTGAAGAACTCGTTCTATGGGCAGAATGAAACATCTTTTTTGAACAGTGGTTCAGCTGGATTCAAATATGTTTTTCAGATTTCCTTTTGGCCTGAAAAAAAGTCATTTGTTTTACTCTACTTCTAAAAAAAAGGTATTATGATGTTAAATTATGATCTTAAGTTTCTACTAATACACTTAGGAAGAAGTGTATCAATAATAAAAGTGATGGATAATAGCATTTTATTTCAAATATGTCAGATTTTGCTGCTTAATGTCACCTGGCATATCAAGAAAGCAGAAACTCTTAATTTCCTCACTCAAGGAAACTCAAGACTTCATAGGGTAGTGAAACACTGGCAGGGGTTGCCCAGAGAGGTAGTGGAGGCCCCATCCCTGGGAACATTCAAGGCCAGGTTGGACGGGGCTGTGAGCAACCTGATCTGGTTAGCGGTGTCCCTGCTCCCTGCAGGGGGGTTGGACTGGGTGACCTCTGGGGGTCCCTTCCAACTCAAAACATTCTATGATTCTGCAGAAAACAACATCACTTTTGTAGCAACTTTTTAGGCAAGCCTTGAGGAACTGGTTCAACTCTATTTTTGACCACATCAATCTCTGACTGGTTGTCCCATCTCTTCCACCACAGATATTCCAGAACTACTTCGCTTCTTTGAGATTTTTTTTTTCAATAGTTTCGTTATTAGTGTGGGAATCAGCTCAAATGAATAAGACTGTGGAAACAGGCTGCTCTTATTGCTTTGCCAGATGTCACACAGCCCTCCTTCTTCTAGAAAGGAATGAGCAGGCTTATCGTGAGAAACTTCGTAAATGGAGAACTGGCAAATCTGACCTAAAGTATTTAAAGAAAAATTTTTATTCATTTTTATCATTCATACAGACAGTAATTAGACTTGTTCATCATTCAGTGTTTGTAAAATCACTCCTAATGGTTTTAGGGTAGCACTTAGACCAAGCGTAAGCCGTGGGATAAGGATAGGGATAACAATGGAATTTCAGGGAAGATTTAAACAAATCCTCCGAGTGGGCTTACAGTTGTATGACCTTTGAGGACTTTACCTTCTGCTGACCTTAAGCTCATCATCCCAAAAGGGATAACTGCAGAGATACCAGGACAGTAGCAAATCTGGTGGCATCAGACTTTTACAGGTAGAGTCACTACTAGTCACTGAGGAGTTAAGTAATTCAGTCAACCCGCTCAGCCTTGTCTTTGATTTCCATTTGTAATGAACTGGGGCTTTATGGCAATAAATGTTTGACAGAATCAAAAAGTTTAAGTTTGTATTAAGGTTTTAGGGCAGCACAGAGAAAACAGGAAGAAAATAAAATCCTTGAAACTGCAATGGTTTAATGTATTTCTAAAATCAAAGCACGTTGAAACAAATGTTACATAGGTCTGGGTGGAGGATGCATCTGCAGAAGCATTTTAGGTTTTAGCATATGTCTTAAAAAAAACCCAAAGAAACCAAAAGTAGAGAGAGGCAATATATTCCTACATATGTGGCTGCTGCGGTCAGCACCAAGGGAAGCCAGCCTAAAAAATATTTCAGTAGAAGATGGCTGGGAACCAGCACTTCCCTTGCACATTTTCACTTGTGCGTATCTGTAGGCAGTGACCCAGACCAGAGAGCTTGTGCTGCTTGGTCCTGGGCTAATGCAGTTGACCATGCAACCTCACTCGCATCATTTGAAGTAACCAGCAGCCTCTGCTCAGCACATACGTGAAAATAGGTGTATAGAGCTAGCGTGTTATCTGCTCTTTCACCATGAAAGAGCCCTGAGTGCATGCTGCAAGGGAAATGGTGCTCACCCAACACAGGGATAAATGGGATATCGATGAAAGGCTAGATTCAAATAGATAGAGAAAATGTTAGTTGCTGGCAAGCTAGGCAGCACGTGGAATTAGAAACACCTATATGTCACATACATACTTACATCTCTCCTCAGATTGTTGTTCCACTGATAGAAACTGCTTGTATTTGAGATTGGGTGTGGATACAGCTAAAACAGCGTTCAAAAAACCATCCCAAAAGTCCCTTCATGTGTTTTTTTTCCTCTTCCTCGGGAAAGGGAAAATCTGGCTTCTCCGGAGGCATTACATCAATGGCGCTAAATGTGCTACGCTAATGGCAACCTTTCCCTGGGCAGCCATGTAGACATTAAACAGACACCTCTTGTGTCCATTAGCCTTGGTTCCCTGATTAGCCTAGGGTGCATGCAAGTATCAGAGATTTGAGCCATGGCCAAAACACGTTAGTCAACGAGTGTCCAGTTTTTAAAGTGCTCCTCCAAAGCCACGCTGGTATACTACGTGGAAACGGTACATACGGATTCTGTACCTGTAAATGATTCTCTTCTTATCAAAGTAGAGAAGCTGCAGAAGCACAGTAAATATAAATATATTCACACCCTTTTGTGGCCAGCATCCCTTCATGAGGGCAAGACTTACAGAGCAAATAGTACGAGGATGGTTTCTGTTTTCAAATGGTGTCGTTTGATTGCATGGGCCACCATACCCATCCACCCTGATCATCAGAGTAATATCTATATCAGAATCCGCTTCTGGGATTCCTACTACTGAGTGTGTTGTGTAAAGAGCTTTACTCCTCATCTTCCCACTTAAGGTTAAGAGTCTAAGGAAGATATCTAAGGAAGTGTCTAAGATTTCTGACAGTGCTGTGAAACTCGTGTACCAGACTTAAAGTATAAAGTGTATGTGTTACGATCCTTGACTTTGTCTTTCATATGTCTTCACTTTCCAAGGTATAAAGCAACTGTATAGACATTTTAGCAAAACTGTTAAAAATTGTGTGTGATTAAAGAACTGAGCATGTGTTAAATCCTGTCATACCATACAATTTCCCCTTTTTTGGAAAGTCATTCAGACACACTTGAAAAAAATACAAGATTTTTCCTCATATGTGGGTAGAAATTGTTTCAGATCTGTCATGACAGGATCTGAAAGCTGTGCTCTAAACATGGTTTTTGCAGATGTTTTTTTCGGTAAGGAAGGACCCCCTTGGGCCATAGGCTGAAGATACCGAGCAAAGACCCTGACTGAAAAATGCAGAGTCTTCACTTTTTGAAGTCAAGACTTGAACAACCAGTGATGCAACTCTTTGATATGAAATCCATCTTCTAGAATAGAACTGGAGGCACAGAACTTGATCACCAGAAGTAGCAAAAAGTCTTTTGTGTGTGTGTTCCATATGTGTGTCCCACAATTAAGTTAATTAATTAAATAGAAATAGCATTAAGCAAGTAGAAAAATGCTAAGAATGTCTTTAGTGCTATGCTGCACTCTTGACTGTCTTCACAATGGCAGATTTCTCATTAATTCTCATTATGTGAGATGAGTTAATGTAATTAACGGTGATGTTGTTGTGTCATGATACCCTAAGGATATATGGAGGCAGTTTGAAAGGAGAGGTAAGAGAGTATTTTGAGTGAAGTGATACAGCTGCAAAAACCAGACAAGCTTTTTGGCACGCAAACCCTTCCTCAGGCCTAAAGAGAAACATCAACAAAATTAGGCCATTTTGTTCTAACCTCCAGAAAGGATCCTGTGCCCAAAAGTTCATCTGGGTTTTTTCAACTATTTTAGCTGGCCTAATGGAAGTTGTTACCTCTCCCTACAAGCTTTACCGGGCTTACTACACCTAGGCACTGAGTGCAGATAGTGCTGATACCAACTGCAAGTAGAAAAAAAAAAAAAAGTATCTCCTGCTATGAAATCCCTGTTCTTATATCTTCACTGCCAGGTATGGACTGCATCATAACTCCCACCTTATTAAAGGGAAGGAATTGAAGTAAAGAGATAAGAGACTCAGGTTTCTATCTGCAGAGGCCCACTCGTTCAGATGATACTGTAGCAGAGGTAGCGAATACTTCACAGTAAAAATATTTCCAAACAGTAGATTATCTTTCCTGGCTGGCCATCCTTATGGATATACATTGCTTATCACCCACTCAGCTGAGAGAACCTGCTGTGAAAAACAGTTTATACATTATTCAGGCTTAGTCGACTGATAGAGGAGATTGACCTTGTCTTCTGTGAAAAGAAGCAACTTTTTCTTTCTGGTGGCTTGCAGAAGAATAATGGCTGTGATGATAATGAATAGCTTATTCATATTTTAGATGTGAAATACCAACAGCATGCTAATTAGAGAAGGTCAGAGCACATGGGAATACAACGTGAACCTCTTAACCTTGAAGAATGATTAAGGAACTTTTATCTTTTGTTAAGAAATTCTAATCAGTCTCGGAATGGGCCGCTTGATGTTCTCCTCTGCCCACCATCCCCCAAATCCTTTTCTAGGTCACAGCTACTTCCTTGCCTTGCTGGAGTGCAGCTGGACCCAAGGGCCACATGTGCTCTCAGGTGGCCCGAGAGCCTCTCAGACAGCTTAAATGTTTGTGAAAGTGAACCAGATCAAAGAAGGAATATCTCGGTGCCCCTGGGAAGGGAGAGAATAAGACCAAAAAAAGGACTTACAGTCCTGGCATGCTGGCCATCAGCTCTCTCCCAGCACCTCCTTCATCCCATATGGGGCAGAGCTGTTCACATGGGGAAGCCCAGCCCAGAGCTGGAGCCCCTTCCCAGCCTGCGGAGGATGAGAAAATGTGTTATTGCTGGCAACAAACTCTCCCTCTCCTGAGGCTGATGGAGCAGGGTTGAACTGGCACCTTCCAGGATATAAATCTGATTTGCTGCCATCGGGGCAGAAATCTTGCGATCCATTCAGAAGGAAGCCCAAAAGCTGTCCAGCTCATGACAGATAAGAGCAATGATAATTTTTAATTACAACTGTCATCTGCTTTGATTTGTTTATTAGCTATGCAAAAAATAAAAATTATTTTCCCTGAAATGCTCCAGAAGATACTATACTATACTTAGTGGCTTATTTAGCTATTTTCATTGAAAGGTTTGTAAAGATTTGTAGAGGTCTTTTATTCAAGTGTCAGAGTCCCATATCTGACTGTCTACATAGTAATTCCGTATTTTCAGTCTCAGGCTGTATCATTTTCAAAAGCTGAAGCGAATCTGCTATTTTGGAATCGCCTGAGCACGAAAACTGTAATTTTTACACTCTGGGAGGTCTGATCTAACCTCCATTAAAATTGACTGGAAAATTCTCATCAGTTTGAGTGGGAGCTGGACTGGGTCCCCATGAAATATCTCTGATACCTTTCTGTATTTCGATGGGTCAAATGTGGCATGGATTTAAGTTTCGGAGATGGCAAATGGTACTTTTCACTCAGTAGTGTAAGGGGCCGGTCTGGAAATGATCAGCATGCAAAACTGGAAGCTACAAGCGTGTGAGGGAGGAGTGACTAAGGTTTACTTTTTTTCATTTTTCCTAGGCTATTAACGAGGCTGAAGCAGGGCACCGAGGTGACCTGTTAAACGGTACGGGACGTGGGAGATGGCAGTAGGAGAAGGAGGCGCCCCATCCCCGGAGGAGCGGGTGGACGGAGGGAGGTATGCATTTCCCACCCTCTTTATGTCCCCTGCCTCTAAATCAGGCTTGGTGGTGGGTGGGTTATGGTGGGAGTGGGAACTGGTTAATTCTGCCAATAAGTGAAATAAGTTACCTGTTGGTTGCAGAAAGTTGCAGAGGTTAATTAAAATTGTAATTGCCGTAGCCTTAGCAAACAGGTCAGAGCTTTCAATCAAGCGCATGCCTGCGGACCAGTTGTTTATGTCCCTGTTACTGGCCTGTGTGAACAGCCTACAGAAATGCTGGGCCAGTGGGGCCCGTCGGGCAGCCTCCTGTACAGAGACAAGCTGACTGCTTAAAGCAAGTATAGAAGAAAATTGGTTTCTGACCGCCTGTAAAAGGATCATCATAAAGGGAATAGAGGGGAGGAGGGTCAGCTGGCAAATGTGATCTTTGCAGCAGGCTGTTTGCTCTAGTCTGTGCAAAATTGTGTCTCCTTTCTCTGAAGATTGGCCCTGGCCAGAGGGAAGAGGAGTGGGGCAAGAGGCAAAGGTGGGGATGCCAGCAGCAGCGTTCCCTAGCTGCTTCTCCCTTGGCTGGGAGATCCCTGGGACCTATAACTATTAATGAGCTAATGTTGCCTTAAACAGACTCAATTTGCACAGGATCCAATGCTTCCCTCTCCCCACACTTACAACACTGCACCCAAAAATCCAGGCTCATGGTTGCACATCCATGTGAGCCCACTCACTCTTTCAGCCTTCAGCTTGCCTTTAATGGCTGTGAAAGCCACCACTGGCAAGGCACCATCATTTGGAGATGTGGTGACGGGAAAGATGTTGAGAAATCTCAGGTCACTCCTGGGTAATAAGTGAGGAATATTTCACTACACAAAAACGTGAACTCTTCTTCCCTCTCACCTGCTAGGCAATGTGCTGCCCCTTACCACCTGAACAGAGTAGCCTGGTCTTAGGTCCGACCTTCTCAGAAATGAAAATGGTTATGGGAAGTAAACAAACTTCGCTGCCACAGAGGTTATTTATCTGTATCAGAAGTATTTTTGGTAAAGTTAAATGAAGAAGTTCAGGTTTTTCCTTTCAGCAGAAAGGAACAACAACAAAAAAAAAGCTAAATCATTGAAAGCCATTCAGAAAGGACAAAAAGGCGTTTAGAAAAACAGGAAGCTTTTGAACTGCATTTTCAAGGTGGCCTAGCCAGGTGGAGAGGCTGTTGATTTTTGTTACTCATGGACAGAAAAAAACCCAAGAGGATCCACATATACAACATTGATTTTCACTTGAAGGGTACAAGGCAGTGCACAAAGGTTTGGTCAGAAAAAGGAAAGTCCATCATTTAGGTGAACAAAGAATAGTAGCAGACCACTGCGTTTGAATGTGAGGGGGTAGGCACAGACAAAATGAAGGAAACGTTTTATAAATGTGAGGTTTGGAAGCAAGTGACAAAACACGTATTAACCCATGGGATGAGTATAAGCTGGAGTGTGGTTTTGATTAAATTCTGGTTTATGTTAAATATAAATTACTCCACTACCGCTAAAAACAAAAGACATCCAGTAAAACAGTGCTTATTATTTACTGCACATCCATAAAAATGAATATTCTTAAGTGGTGAAATTTGATAACAGCTTCAACCTTTGTTACTGGCATGCTATAATTACGTGTTTGTTATAATTCATTTACTGACCAGCTGGCAAGGAAGGATGTTATTTCTAGCAAAATTAAAAGCTCCTTGATTGAACAGTACGGTTTGGAATAAAACATTCCTCCCACAATAGGTCGTGAACCTTCCCCAGGGTCAGGGTCTATGGTGGCAAACGGTTGCTTAGACACCCAAGGGCATAAAGTATAATCATGGGACCCAGTTTGTCCCTGTGAAAAACCCTTGGTCTCTACAGCATCCTAATGAGAAGGGGAAAAAAAAAAAAAAAAAAAAAAGGAAGGCAAAGCCTCTGT
>NW_009260196.1:1223998-1227282 GCF_000687185.1 Egretta garzetta | reverse complement strand
AAAAAAAAAAAAAAAAAAAAAAAAAGGTATGCACAGCCTCTGTTTGCCATGCAGATGTTACGGTACTAACAACAGGTCATTTACAGCCCCCAGGTGAATGTCAAAGCTTTTGTTTGCATGCAGTGAGCACCTGACATCGGTGAGGCTGCCAAAAGCAATCTGTAAAGAGCTAGGAACGCCACTGACACCCAGTGCAACGCTGGCACCGGGATCAATACCCACACGGCG
Source organism: Egretta garzetta (assembly GCF_000687185.1). Classification (NCBI taxonomy): domain Eukaryota; kingdom Metazoa; phylum Chordata; class Aves; order Pelecaniformes; family Ardeidae; genus Egretta; species Egretta garzetta. Next base: position 1,227,054 of record NW_009260196.1, on the reverse strand, counting down.
GCTTTCGTGCCTCCCCGCTTGCATTAGAGCTTCCTTCTGTGACTTCCCTTTGCTGTGAACAGGAGCAGAGAAAAGCACATTGGTTTTGCAAGTCATATCACAAAACCTTTCTCCTTGGAGCAACAAAATGAGTCAATCAATATGTTGCTTTTCCCCTGCCTGGCGAATGCTCGCTCTTCAATATTTAATAGGCTCCTGGCAGTTCTGCATCTGGTGTCCTCAGCCAGGAGACCATGACCGCCAGGCTCCTTTCCCCTCCTGGCATCTCTCGTGTCACAGGACGGCATCCACCAGCAATTCCCTTCTGAGAAAACCTCTGTTTTGCTGCCTGCTTTGGGTTCACCCGTGCCTCTCATTTCCCTCAAACCCTGGCTGCTGCCAGATGAAGGGTACCAGGCTGCTAAGATGCGACCTTTCCTCGCCACGTTGTACGGAGATTTCAGCAACTGTTTCACAAGGCTGAAACTCCAGCCGTGGTCCCCCTATGCCAGCTTCAGCAGCCAAACCCCCTCCAGGCGTAATTGCTCCCGAGCCACAGGTATTTGCCCATAACTGATGGGGTCATGAGTTGAAGTGTGAAGATGGGAACAAATAGAAAGAAAAAAAGAGATTCGGATGGGGAGGAGGTTCTTGAGCCAGTTTTTCTGCCGAGGCCCATGTCTCATGCAACTTCCATACCGGTACAGCCAGTGGAAAAAGTCCTATTGACATAACTGGTTACAGATCAGGTCTTACATGTTTGAAGGAAACAAAATACATTTTATGTGACCTGAGTAAATTCCCCAAGTACCTGGGCTGAGTTGTTCCTGTAATATTTTATTATAAAACCTCTGTACATATTTCTCAGAAAAATTTAGTATCAGTGCTGGCACATATACCAATTAGCAGTGGAGTTTGTTTGCCATATATACATGTTTATGAGAAAGATTTATGACATGCTTAGGAATTCCCTTAAAGAAATTACGTGCAAAAGCCTCACGTTACTCTCAAGTGAAAGGCATAAGAGCTGCAGAGTATGTATACATGCTCCAGACGTGTTTAATTTTACTGAAATCAATGGAGTAACTGTGGATTTGCAGCAGTGTAACTTAGCAAAATTCAATGCACATAGCCTATACAGTCTGTGAAATTTTCTGGAATACTTCAGAACAAAAGATGTTGGATTATTTCCGCTACATGGAAAACGTGTGCTTGAAAACTGTTTTTCTACTGAGCCACCGAACTAACGGAGAAAACAAACTACCTGTCCACTTGGATGCTAACCTGAGGGTCATCAGTTATCATAATCCTCTACTCAGTGACACGACGGGGTGTGTATGAGGATGGATTTATTGCCACTGATGAGGTCTCAGCCAGAGCATCGTCAGGGTTCAGGCAACAGATGGTTCTCAAAGGAGCTTTCCCTAAGAAAGCAGTATAGATAAGTAACTAGTGCCTATGTGCACGTATATGTTTATTCACACACACATACAGATACATACACCTCATTTAGTGTTGCTCTTTTTTATCACTTACGGGTCTCTGAATTTTAAATAAACTATGGACTAATGGTTTGATGAATCAAACATACCTATGCAACCACAATAACATTTTGCCTTTTCCTTGTACCCAAGGTGGTCTGATGCAGCAAAAAAATTAATAACCTGTATGTTAAAAACAGTTGAGCAACCATTCTCACACACAGCAATTACTCCTCATTTTTTGAAGCCACCTACTACAGCAGTTAGAACTGATCTTAGTTCTGCTGCCTCGGCAGAGGTGGGAGTAAGACTACAAAGCTCAGCGATCAGTATTCCTCCGCTCAGCGTGTTGCACATATGGCTACATCATATATAGTACAACCTACATCTTGCATGTGCCAGGTTGTCCATGCCCAGCGAGTGCCACACCATAGCTCTGTGCAGGTCACAGATTTCTGCCTTTCCCCCATCCCTGGTGTCAGGGCGATGGTATTTGCTTGATGCAAATGGAAAATGCATCTCTTCTCAGCATAGGTAATAAGATGGAGCTTAGAATCATAGAATCATAGAATCATAGAATCATAGAATCATTGAAGCATGGAATGTTTTGGGTTGGAAGGGACCCCTAGAGGCCATCTAGTCCAACCCCCCTGCAGTGAGCAGGGACACCGCTAACCAGATCAGGTTGCTCACAGCCCCGTCCAACCTGGTCTTGAATGTTTCCAGGGATGGGGCCTCCACTACTTCTCCAGCTTCTTTAAAATGGAGAATTTTCCACAACAGGCACTTTATAATGGCCACAGAGTTGTCACTTGGGAGTTGCCAATTTTCAACCGCCTATCTTATATTAATATTTATGGCGCCTGATTGCTTTAGCTCTTTGGCGCTTTCTCGACAGTTTGGAAGGAATACCCCACTGTGCAAGGAGAGACTTTGCATAGGTGCTGACACACAGTGAGTATCTTTTTTTAATCTGGTACCTACAAATCATCAAAGGTTTGGTGCTGAGGCTGTGACAACCGGGAAATGTAGAACTGGGTTTATATTTAAAAATCCCTTTTTATGTCCAACCAGTATCACACATCAAGCACTGAATGATCACTACAGTACCAATGACTTTTGGGGGGGTATTGTTTCTATTAGAAAGAAAATTTCTCCTGGGTAATCAGCACTCGGCTATCACCTCTTTCTTCCCGTGATGCTGTGAACCCGTGTTTGTGCTACTGGTGTCGCTCCGGCGGGAATGAATGGTGTGCGCCAGATAACTGCAAATGTTTCCAAAGTCTGTTAGAAAGGGAGAAAGTATCCCAAGCTCTTGATAGCCATCAGCAGGCTATAGAGAGAAACTGAGAACCAGTATCAGAAGGGGGGAAAGCGTTCAATACAGAGTTTTCCCTTTAATACATTATCGCTTGCTTCAGTTGAAGTAAAGATTTTTGTAAGCTGAGGTTAAAGTGAATTCTGTCCTCGGCTATGTTGTGGTCTTCTTTCACTGCAGGGAAACTCCTCCTGCAGCATTTTATCTTCTGGTTTAAATAATTTTTCCATAAGATAGACAATAAATGCTGCTCTGAATGCTGATAACAACGTGGCCGG
>NW_009260196.1:1204746-1223790 GCF_000687185.1 Egretta garzetta | reverse complement strand
ATTCCTGCAAGTCCATCCAAGAGCTGCTCTCAGCCTGGCAAAATATCCTGAAAAGCTCCGAGTGCTTATTGACTTAGAAGGAAAGGGTTTGGCCCTGGGATGATCCTAGGGTGGACATTTTCTGTCCACGTGGCAAAGCATTGTAGTGCTTTTGATAGGTTAGAAGCAAGATTTCCCACAGTGTGGCTATTCCAAGCTCTGCCACTCCTGGCAAACAACATATTTATTAACAAAACACTGTTTTTCAGGATAATGTCCATCACTTTGACCTTTCCCCCTCTCTCTTATGCAGTCATTTTTCATTTCCTTTTCTTCTTGCCAAGCTAAAGATACTTTCATGGATTTTCTAAGGCCGTGTAACAACTCACTAGCACAACAGAAATTGCAGTCGATGCGGTTCAGGCCTTTGGGAATGTAAAGGCATCTTCTGGATAAATAAACCAAAAATAAGAGACAACTCACAAGAAGGGTCTAGAGGCAGCTGGAATCTGAAACTGCAGAGCAATGCAGAAGGGAGGGGATGGCGGGACATGCTGTGAAAATAGCCAGGAGCCTTTTTTATTCACACCACTCCCGCGTCTGATGTGAACTTCCCACCGATGGAGGTGTGCGATAAACTGGCACCAAGGACAATTTTTTCTATAAAGCAGATATCCAACGACTTTCACATACCACCAACTAAATCATGCCTATGGAGTGATGTTGCAGATTAGATTTTTTTCCCCTCTCTTTTTTCTGTTCTTCCCCCCGGCCCCTCTCTCACACGTGCACACTGACAGCCCAGTCCCTGGCGCAGAGACCGAGGGGACCCAGCTGCTCTTGGACACAGGCGCAGCTCACAGCTTGGGATCCAGGCTTTGCCCCTGCCAAGAATTCCTTGGGGCTGACCGTAAGCATTGTTGACCCAAGTGGCACGGAAAACCCAGAGATGCCTGGGAGCACATTAATCTTTTGCCAGGAGGGACGAGGAGGCCCTGCCAAGTGCCGATTGGATTACAGGCGTGTGCCATCTTCTGTTGCCGTCCCACTGCTGTTGAGTGGGCAGGACAAAGCCGGATCCAAAGAGGCAGTTGTCGCGGAGTCAGGCTGCGGATGCTCTGGCGGAGATGGCTGCGATGACAGATGGAAGAGAGGGAAGCACGTTTTCCAGCTATATTCCAGTCTTTCTACATCTTTGCTTTTTCCATTTCTCAGCACTCTCCATTTATTTTCCAACTCGAGTCAGTCCAGAACTTGTAAAAGATAAGAAATCTCTCCTGTTAGAGTTGCTCCAGAAACAGAGCAGGGTTTCACAGGTAGGTGTTAAAGCTTGTTTTACACTGAAGTGGCGTGTTGCGAGCAAACCTATCTGCAAACATTTTTTTCTGCGTGCATGCACACCAGTACAATCCTAGTCTCTGTCCTACTGGAAAACTGCTCTGCCATCCTCCCACAAGAGCAGAAAGGCAGGCGAAAGCCACATTTATTACATACATCAAAAAAAAAAAAGACAAAAGGAAAAAAGTTTCTAGATACTGAAGCAGTATTTCAGCCAGGAAAAGACTTTTCCTGTATAGAGTTTACTTCTGGGTTATATCTTAGCTGTCACTAGATACATGAAATCATACTCTCCTTACTTCATATCCATCAGCCCCTTTCCTGCATTTATTTCATTGCTCTTCTAGGCGGAATTCTTTCCCCTTTTTTTCCCCTCTTTTCAGTTTCAGTAGACCAGTCAAGAATTGTACGCACCAGTAAGGGAGGTCACCCTTTAAAGTGCATCATCGTATTTCATTTAGAATTACAGTAACATTTATGGCCTCCATGGACTAAGAACTAAAAGTATAAGTTTAATAACTGAGTAATAATTATAGGCTATAAGAAGTCTGTTAAATTAATATAAATGATAAACAATAGCTACAAGTAACTGCTAAAAAGCATATTTTTTCATGTGTTAAGATTAAAGGATTTTTGAAAAATCACATATAGAAAGAGAATAATCCTGTAAAATGTTAACTGTGCAAATCCGTAATGTTAAAATGGGATAGAAAAATTGCAGGAACCGTTAGGTGAAAGAAAATGTAAAATAATAGCTCAAAATTATCCTTTTGCTCTGATCCTTTTTAAAGTTGGTTTTTGTTTGGGTTTTTTTGTTTTGTTTTTTTTTTTAATCAAACCTCACGCCTGACAATTTTCAAGAGAAAAGCAGTGCTTGTAAAGGAGTAAGCCTAGGATAGGCAGCTGCGGCATTTGAGTCAACTTTATCAAACTCTATTTCCTTTCTCTCATGAAGAAACGTTCCCGATAGCAGAAAGACTGATTTATATGGCAACAGTCACAGAGGAGGCACAAACCTGCTTCTTTTCCAACACACTTATTTCATTATAACAAAAGTAATTACATTTCAGTGTTAGCGTAAGTAGCAATTTGAGTCTTGTGCCATATACTTTGAGAAGGTGGAGAACAGAATTTGGAAAACATAACTAAATTAATGCTGATCATTGCTAATATTATTTTACGTGCTTTGGGAGTTGGGGTGTTGTTTTCCTTGCTGTTTGTATCTAATACATGGGCATGTGTGGCACTTCACATGAAGAAGTGCTTTTTTTCCTGAGAAAAAACAAGTTACACACAAAAGCCAAACCTTCATCAGTGTAACTCTGGGATGAACTGCATGCATAGAAACTCAGGAGAGCACTGGAGAAAATGAAAACAGGGCCCAGTATACCAACATGTGTCTGCCAATATCTATACCAGCAATACCAACTTGATTTTAATTAAAATAAGGATTTGAAAAAATACCTAAAAAGAGGAGGAAGAAGTCATGTGACGAGGAATTGATGGCAAAGAAGGGGAGCAGAACAGCGTAATTAGTCACTCAGGGTGGACTGTATTAGCAATTTATATATCTTTTCAAAATTTTAATGCTTGTCTACATATCAGAAAATATCAATCAGAACCAAAAAGATGTTTCTCTGCTGAACTCTACAAACATTCCTGAGAGGCCAACACTGTCCTGAAATGCCTGGCCATGGATATGTATTGACACCCTTCTTTGGCAAACTGTTTAACCTCATTTCTCCTGAAAGCAGTGGTTGATGTGGCCTTAAAAAAGACTTTTCACATGTTCTGGTTTTACCTTTTCTAATGGTCTTTCACGATGCCTGGTCTCCCAGTGAACTCTGCAAAATGAGACTTCATGTTGGCCGTATGTGGATATTTCAAAAGGACCTGGTTTTCCAAAATATGGCACAGCTGAAGAGCGAGACTCTTCTACACCGATGTGATGGCTTATCAGTGTTACCCTGAGCGGGGATGCACAGTGCCCAAAGCAGCAGCAATGGGAGATGAGGTCCCAGGCGGCACAGTTGCGGTCTGCCAGCCTGTAGCCTTCTTCCTACCGGGACACGGAGGCTTTGCTTCCATCTACTGAGGAACCGGCTGCTTTTGGTTTTGCACAGGCAACACCTCAGCATTTTCTGGCATCCAAACTGCACAGCATTTGTACGGTGCTGAGCAGCCGGCTGTCAGAGTGCAGCATGTGGGGAGCCGATCCCGAAGATTTACGATGCATCTTTTGGTCTCTCTCTGGTCCATTTCCTTAATCAAGATGCTGATTACTAGGGCAATTGTTTTCAGTTCTTGTTTCATTTCATTTTACTTTCCTTGGAAACCCTAATGAATCTTTTTTTTTTTTCCTTCCCCTCCAACCTTTGAATCAGCTGCTCTTCTCCCAGGCAGCTGGAGGCACAGAGAACACCTTGCAGGCACTGTTGTGTTAAAGGCACCCGAGTGTGAAGCAAAATAATTAAATGGGGCTGACATGGCTGACGTGGCTTTTGGAGAGGTTTGCTGATCTATCCATGACAATTAGATGGCCTTCAAGCGCTGCCCAGCCACTTGCAAGCAGGGCGAGAGTATTCAGAGGTAGGCTTCAGAGTATTACCTGGCAGAAGACTCCTTTTCCTCCCAAGGACTGCTTTTTTCCTGGCTCAGGAATGCACTCCCAATTATTTATTTCTGCTTTTTCGTTCCACCTTGATCTTTTCTGTGGCCAACAGGTATTTTTCAGGCCACGTAAGCAGTTGGGGTGCATCCACCATGCCAGGGAGATGTCAGGGGAGCAGCAGCAGAGCAGGTCAGGGCTGGGACAGGATAACCCATGGCTGAGCTGCTGGAGAAGGTCATGGGGCAGGCAGATGGGGGATGACCACCACCACCTTCTGCCCCAGAGCCCCCCGGTTTCCCCTCTCGGCCTCTCCCTGACAGCTTCATCACCCAGGATGGTCTGGCCCAAGCTGGCCGGCATGTTCCTGCCGTGCATGGTGCCAACAGGTTTCTTCACCAGACGTTTAGGCACAAGCTCCCCGGGTGCTGGGGATCCAGCAGAGGGGAACCTGCTCACACCAGCTGGGCAGACATGGCCACCCAGCCAGGGGTGCACGTGGCCCCTTCCCTGTGCCCGCCTACCGCCGACATGACATGGTTATGAGTGTTTTGCTGCGACCCTGAACCAAAAAGTAAACATGGTCCTCTTGGAACGGAAGGATCAAAGCACCTGAGGCTGCCAATGTAGCTGCAACTCTGCTGGTCAGGACAAGGAGACAATTAACCTGCAGCTAATTTTGCAGCAAGGCTCTCGCTTCACCCCTTGCCCCCAAAAATCAGGAAACTCTTGGATGTAGCTAATAAAAGACGGCGGAAGAAAGGGCTCCTAATAGGGCTAATTAACAAGTGGGGCTGAAAAAGAATGTCATGTGCTATAAATCAAATGAAATACAGCTTTTAAGCAGTGACCATTAATTACATGCTTGAAATGAACTGTGTACGTTACTCATCTGTGGGGCAAGTACAATTGTCCATCGGGCTCTTACTGAATACAAACGCAAGCTAAACTGGACCTCAGGAATAAAAATAGGGTTTTTGGTGAAATTCCTGATACAAGGAACCAAGTGTCAGCATCCAAAAAGGGCGCAAGGTGCCTGCAATGCCCGTTGGGTGGAATTTAATCTCTTCAAGGCTGAAACCAAGAGGTATGTGTATACAGATGGGGATGGGTTAGACAGACAGGGAGAACACAGTTATATAGTCATAGATCTGTTTATATATGCATACATTAATTTCTATTATCCTACACCCAAACCAGCAGCGAATTTGCCAGTGTGCAGCCTTGGTGTGAACCTCCTGTCCTCCCCACCAGAGCTCCCCATCCCAGTAGGCAGGCTGATTTATGATAAAGCACTCCCTTACTGGTGGCCCTTGACTGCAGGATTTACTTTTTTTATTCCTTTTTTCCTCCCCGCTCCCTTGTAGGCCCGTGTAGGAAATCCAGGGAGAGTGGATAACAGCGTAGCTGGGTGCTTACTAAAACTTTTCTGTATATCCTCTGATAAATGAGCTCTTGTTGATTTGAGGATTTCCGCGAGATAAATGTTGACTTTGCTTTACCGGCCTTGTGCAACCTGTGGTGTGTGTACCGCGCCGGCCAGCCCCTTGCCATGCAAGAGGAGGAAGGCGGCAGGATAGCATTTCCCCAAAATGTTCTGGTTTAATTCCCCACCTCAGGTCTGCCGGTGATGTTTCAGGACCTGGGGGTACACCAGGTGCATGCCAGTATGAACACATCTTTAGGCAGGCAGAGTCTCCCACAGGATCTCCACCGAACGGTGTTTTTACCCTAATACTTGGGAGGGGAAGAAAATCGCTGATGAAGTTTGCATTTTTAGCCCGAATCACAGATTTCAGTAAAAATTGGGATCACCGTAGACAGATCACAGAATCCCAGAATCCCAGAATGGTAAGGGTTGGAAGGGACCTCAGGAGCTCACCCAGTCCAACCCCCCTGCTCAAGCAGGCTCACCCAGAGCAGGGGGTACAGGACTTCATCCAGGCAGGCTTTGAATATCTCCAGAGAAGGAGACTCCACAGCCCCCCTGGGCAGCCTGTGCCAGGGCTCTGGCACCCTCAAAGTAAAGACACTACTCAGCTATTCAAAGTTCTAAAATAAGAATGGAGGTTTTTCCTGAGGAATTCCTAGGCTGTAAAGGTAATGAGAGGGGAAGAGAGGGGACCCCAGCCCTCCCCCCCTCCCCGGGGCGGGAAAGAGCGGGCTCCTGAGGAGCGGCAGCTCTGACTCAGTCTGGGCGGAGGCAGGGGTGGACGGCGAGAGTTTAAAACCCCGTGTGCCCGCCATCCCAGCGAAGCCCCCGAGGCGAAGGGCTCTGGAGCAGAGGATCAGCGCCGGGGGACCCTTCCTAAAGCGGCAAAAGGCGAAAAAGCAGAGGGAGAGAGAGGGCACCCCAGCCCCGCCGCCCCCAGGGCGGGAAAGAGCGGGTGTGGGCAGGCAGGGCACGCAGGCAGGGCACAGGCCCCCCTCCTGGCTCTGAGGGTCACTCCGTTAGCGGCCATCAGCGTCCCAGGAGAGGGCCAAGCAATGGTTGCCACTCGCCCGAGAGCCGTTGCCAGAAAGAACGTGGCGACCCAGACTGAGTCCCCACACAAACAGAAACACACGGCTGCCAGCGGCAGGGAGTGCTTAGGGACGTGGTTTAAGGGTTTAGTGGTGGGATGGCAGGGTTAAGTTAACGGTTGGACTGGATGATCTTAAAGGGCTTTTCCAACCTAAACCTATAGACCTATAGAATCATAGAATCATAGAATTCTCTAGGTTGGAAAAGACCTTTAAGATCATCCAGTCCCACCGTTAACCTAACCCTGCCATCCCACCACTAAACCATGTCCCTAAGCACCTCATCTATCCTTCTTTTAAATGCCTCCAGGGATGGGGACTCGACCACCTCCCTGGGCAGCCCCTTCCAGAGCTGACAACCCTTTCTGTGAAGAAATTTTTCTTAATGTCCAACCTAAACCTGCCCTGGCGCAACTTCAGACCATTCCCCCTCGTCCTATTGCCCGTTACCAGGAAGATGGTACCTGGCTGTGATTCTATGGGTGCTTGAGCCTGTCATTCGTACCGGAGGGTGGCAGGGACAGCAGCTGTCTCCGGTGTGACCAGGTGGATGATCTGCTCAGCTTGGTGGCAGAGCTGACAGAGGACGTGGAAAGGTTAAGGAGCATTAGGGAGTGTGAGAGGGAGATAGACTGGTGGAGCCACGTTCTACCATCCACCAAGTGATCGAGTCCCCATCCCGGGAGGTATTTAAAAGCCGGGCAGAGGAGGTCCTTAGGGACATGGTTTCGTGGTGGGATGGCAGTGTTAGGTTAACAGTTGGACTTGAGGATCTTAAAGGGCTTTTCCAACCTAAACAATTCTATGATTCTATAATAAGCATCTCTCGGTATATAGGTGTAGTATCATCCTGTCCTGAAGAAGAAGCTCAGCTAGCAGATGTCACAGAATGTTGCTCGACACTTTTCTTCATTAAACTTTGCGGAGATACTGCTTTTTGTCCTGTGGATGAAAATACCGTAGCATTAAGATGGAAAATGATGATTCTAGGTTGAATTCTGTTGGGCTCTATGTGACCTCTAGAAAAAGAGCTGTGTATTAATTATTTCTCCCCTTTTAAGATTTTGGGATGAAATTGTCACAAGAAATGCTCACCTTTCCTCTCTCACTTTGACTGGATGTTTTCAACAGTCAAGTTCTTCCTGAGGTTTCTAAGCTCTGGAGTTCCTGTTGATGTCCACTATTTGCCAACAGCTGAGGAGCAAGTGATGGCACAGATTTCCTTCCGTCCTCCCTCTGCTTGGAAGTTGCTGGGTAATTTTTCACTCAGCAGTAGCACATATGTTGATGCTTCGTACCTCCAAATGACATGGACCTAAAATCTCAAACCTTTAGCTGCTTCTCTTTCCAAGAGGCAATCTTTCAAAGAGCTATTCTTCCTATTTTCTGCCTCCTCTTCTCCTGATCCATTTAAGAGGATGAAATCCCAAACAAAATTAAAGAAAAAAGCTTGACCTATGGGCATAGCAAATTTTCTGGGGATGTGCTGCTGAATTTGACCAGGAGATGAGTATGAGGAATCTTAAAGGGAGCTCAGAGGGCTTGTTCTGATCCTACACAGATATACTGGACACCTCTGCAGTTCTACTGGCAAAAGTAAAATGACTCCTGATTTACACTGGTTCAATTCAGCCTTGCCCCATGACTAAATGATCACAGAGCCATCCAGTGGGCCGTTATGGAACACTTGCTGCTGGATCAGAACAAAAAATATGGAAAACCGTGTGGGGTTGCACACCTCCTTAGCTGTACCCCAACTTTTGCTGTCAAAATCATTCCCAGGCACTCCAGACCATGCCTTGGTGCGTTGCTCCTCTTCCTCAGACATTCTGAAATGAAATTCCATAGTTTGGAAGGGCTGAAAATGTTTGAGCTAAAAAGTGATGAATTCTAACAATGCAGGAAAATATAAAATAATGCAATTTTTAAAATGTTGCCTGTTGTTTGAAAGTATTCCTTCTTTCTTCATGTCGAGCAAGTGCTCCAAACCTGACTAATTCTAAAGTGATTTAACCAAAGTTAAATTACTATCAGTTTCTGACGGGTAATCTTCAAACAGTAACATAATGTTGGAAGAAGTGTCTGGTATATTTGGCAGGAATTAAGCAGTTAATGTTTTATCAGCTTGAAGTTAATGATAGCAGCACTATTAGTGCTTCTGCCTGTGTTCTCGTAAGATTTTCAATATATCACCCTGGAAATGTTGGCTGATTTGGTACTTTGAAAGTAACTCTGTTAATTCAAGTGCCAAGAAACTTAACTAAATGTTCTTCCCTGATATATGTAAGTTTTAATGTATGCTGATGGGGAAAGGCAGAGAAAGACTGGGTAAAGCAGACCACGGGAGTTGGAGGAAAGTGTTCCCTCTGCTTTGTGGCACCTTCCCTCGAAGGGAGGGAGAGGGTGGAGACAAATAAGCCTCAGCTGAACCTAAACTCTTTCTTCCCAGAGTTCTTTGGGTGGGGCTATCGGTGTCTCCCTGAGAGGATGTCCACGCTCCTGTGATATTTCACCAGTGACAAATCACGTACAGAAATGCTTCTGCAAGCAGTAGCTGTGAAGGACTATCAACCCTGCGAGGTCTATCACTGCTTGCTTTATTGTAAGTGCAAAACTTCCTTTATCGTTGGTGGGAGACCTGCAAAATGCACACATAATCCTGCAGATGTTCAGTGAAGTTAGTCAGGAAGAGAGGAGAAGAGGTAAAGGTGACTGTATCCAAGGTTCTTTGTTGCTGGGGCTTTTTACATGAAGTTAACCATTTTGTATGGTTTCTGTTAGAGTTTTATTTGTGGGCCCTAGGTGTATGTGCGCCCAGAAGTCCAGATTCTGACTGAATCATTTTGGGAGAGTCTTAGAGTTCCTATTTTAATTTACATGCTGAATCAAACTGCAGATCAGAATAAATGACTGATGAGATCCTGTACTTATTTACCGAGCTATTTATCCAGCTATCAGAAGCGTGGTATCCAGAATTAACCATGCCACTATAATCTCAAGATCACTTGATAAGACAGTAGGAGTCCTGGGAGTTATTTCTCTATTTCTCTTGCTGAATCACACACAGAACTCCCACCTTCTGCAAATTTATGTTCCTTACGTGCTATAGTTCTATTTTGACTGTAGTTAAACAGACACGGCGAACCTCACTTCATATTAAAACCCTGAGACAAAGGAAGACTGGAGAGCATGTTCTAAATGAGCATTTGCTGATATGTTATCCCTGAACCAGCCCGGTGATATGAAAACTGAGCAGATATGATAAGGAATGTGAGCCCTCTCCTGAAACCTTTACAATGGTAAAGGCTTTCTGCAGTCAGATGGTTTAGGGACACATCTGAAACCCAGGGAATGCAAAAGTCATTATGTGCTTGACTCCAGAGAAGTTCGGATTAAGACCTGGAAGAGGTAATGGCAGCCTTAAGCAGATAATGGAGATATAAGTGGGATTTCTGCTTAGCCTTGCCTCACAGACATCTTCATATGGACACTACCCATTTTCTATGCTCTTAAGCTGGCTGTACACCCAGCAACAGGCAAGCCGAGGACAGAGCAACCACAGCGTTCCCATCCTTCATGCACATTTCAGAGGTGCTGGAATATTTATGTTCCCTATTACAAAATTTTGTTACGTTTAGTGGAGAAGCAAGCGTGAACTGTAGGGAGCATTACAGCTTGTTATTATTTTATAAAACACGGTGGCTAATGATTTCCTGTCAGCGAGCCTGACAGCTTCTTAATCTTCTGGGTTGCATCCTAGCTGACTTTCCTGCACTCGGTGCTCTCTGCTACTCCACTTGCTGCTTGGTCATTAATGCCCGCTCCTCCGAGGTGCTGGGCAACCACAGATCCCATTTACTTCCATGGAAATTCAGGGCGTTCAGCACCCAGCAGAACTGTGCTGTTCCACCGCGCGCCTGCTTTGACAGCTACGCCCCGCTGGTGCAAAGTGCCACGTTCAGGGGAAAACAAACAAGCGGCGATCTAATAACTCATTAATAACTCAGTAGGGGGCTTCGGTGCTGGGTTTACGGCTTTGTTCTTCCTGAGCCCACCAAGCAAGGCCAGCTCTTGAAATCAGCGGGCAGTGAGGGGGGAAGCCTGGAGGCAGCGGTGCGAAGCCACTTGCGAGCACATTGGCAAAGCAGAACGTATCTGCACGCATACATTTCTCCCTGGTCTGCAGGCAGCAGAGGAATTGTCTCACACTTAATTGTGTGATACACGTGGCTAACAAGTAATACTCTATTTAAAGAAAAAGGCAATCCTCCTTCCCAGAAGCTGTTGTAACGCTGTGAACAAATATCCAGAGGGAGAAATTTTTTTCTTTCTTTCCCTTTCCTTTTTATTTTAAGACTAATCAGAAACACTGCAGGTTCAGCCATCTATAAAGGCATGCCTCCAAAAGGAATTTGATTTATTTTTGTGAAATGAATGTGTGGTTTTTATTATGCATGGCAGGTCTGGTTGGAATCCAAGTATGAAAATTGTATTTTACACTGTAGACATTTGGGTAATGAATTAAATGGCAACACAAACCTATCTACCATTGAAAAATGCCACAATATGAAGGCCTTTTGAAAAAAGCTAAGTAAACGAACTGCAGGAGAAGAGCAGATAAGTTTTTTTTCTGTTTGTACCTCTATTTACATCCTTTTTTTTCCTGTCGAGGAAGGAGATGCCTGTGTTAGAATAGAAGGTAAATTCTGGCCTGTCTCATCTACATAGCATCCTCAGACTCTGCCCTTTTGATTGTCCAGCTCTAGCATCCCCTGGCTGCATCGCAGAACCCACAACGTGGAGGGGGGAAAAATGCAGGCTTGGGACTCATCTTGGAATAGAGTCAGGATGAAAGAAGGGTATCTAGACCACAAAATCAATATATAGGAAAGTTTTCTGAGTGGTCCTACGCCTGTCTTACCCCAACACTTTAGCAAAGGGTTGGTCTGGTTTGTTTTTTCTTTCTTTCATGGAGAAGTTGTTATTTTTAAGCTGGTTCAGTTTTAGGGTGCCCCCAAAAAGGAACCTCATTTTCAGCAGATGAGCGACTGGTACACCAGCACACAAAATTCCCTTCCAAAGCATTCCACTGCCCAGCCTCTTGCAGAGCAGTTTTATGACATTGTAGAAGCATGTGAAATACCTAATGGTAAGTGTTAGCGACATGCCTGGCTGAGCACACCTGCTTTCCTGTTCCCAAATGCCTGTAAGCTTGCAACAGCGGTTTGCATTTTCAAAGGTGGCTTTTCCATTGGTGAATTTAATTTCCACAGATGCAGCCCGTAGCAGGCTGGGCTTATCTCTGATCCGATGCTGCTGGCAGTTCAGAGCCTTACCCTGAAACGCCACAGACCCTGCAACCTTTGGTGCCTGGGCACCGGAGTAGGGTGCCGGAGGGTGCTGCTTTCGGTAAAGCATCCTTGCAGTAGTTGAGGTATGACTGATGGCACGTGGCTGCCTTCCTTGTATCCACCTACCAAAGGAAAATTGTCCTTTCCCCTCTCTTACCCGTAGGCTGACTGTAAGTTATCATAATAACATATATTCCTATGTCCCTCACTCTGTAGGCTGACTATGGTGGCCAGCGTTGGTGCTCTCCTTGTAAGAGCCACTTTGCTCTTAATCATCAATATCCTTCAGCAGAAAAGCAAAATCTTAGCACTGAAGTCATACAATAAGTCATTTAATACAGAATCAACGGTGCTTTCAAGTTGGTAGATCTTTCTTTCGCACTCCAACGCTGGAGACTGTGAAGAGGGAAAGAAGCAAATTAAATTGCGCTTCCTAAATTGTATCTTTCCACATTAATAAGCGAGTTAGCTTTAGGAATTGAATAAAGAGCGAGCAGGTAAGGGATGAGTGAGAGCTGAGACCGCTCTGTGAGCTATTAGACTTGAGATTCACTATGTAAATAGGAGAATTACCAGCTGAATCCTCCACTTTTCCTCTTGTTCCCATAATCTCCACTCTCAGGCTGTTGCCAAGGAGAGGGGAATGAACCGGGATTTCCCATCATAACTACTTGCCCTTTCTAGCCACCTATTTTTCAGGGAGCTCTATAATAAGTCTTAGGTTGAATTTTGTATGATAGTGCCAGTTATAAACATTGATGGGCAATCTTACCTTCACCAACAAGCAGTGCGTATTCTTAGCTTTGACCTTCACGGGAGCTTTTGGATTCTCTCTTGATAAAAGCAGCAATGGACTTTCCGACCATGCCTACACTTACAGGAGTATTAAGACTACATCTCATACCTAACCGTTATTAACCGTACAGTACCTTTCATCCAGGAAGCTCAGAGAGATTTTTCTTTTTTTTTTTTTTCCCCCTGCAGAAAATGTAAGGAAATTATCAGAATGTATGGAAATGTACAGCGAAAATCCTAGCCGACATTCCAACTTAGTATCTCTCTTCAAATATATGTATGTTATCTGTGTCAGCAGTGGAACACCACTATCTGATTTGATATGTGTATGTTTGGTATTCTCCATGCTACAGCAGTAATAACGTATCTATAATTTAGATATTAAAATATTATATTATACGACTTATATTAATTACATATATATAATGGCTTATGACTTACACAGGACTTTTTTATCATTCAGAGAAATTGGGTAAATTAACCAGCACGGAGCTTCACGCTGTAATGACCAGATCATTTCCAGTACCCACCCCAAAAAGCAGAGTTGAGTCCCACATTTTCAGCCAGGCCTTGGCTACTATGTTTTCAAAACCTGGCTCATGTTTTATATCTGAGGATAAACCTTCAGCAGCGTGATTTTCTGTGACCTCTGGACAGCTAGAGCATGTACTGACCAAAGCAAGGGGCTCTCGGCACGCTCTAGTGCTCGAGTCCCTCATGTTGACTGGGGGAGTTGTAAAGGAAGTCATCCAAAATATCCGTTAATGTAAAATTGGACATTACGTATGTCTGATCATGAAAAGACTGATTTCATTACATAGACAAAATAACTCCCCTTATTTTAGCTGTTTATTTTTCTTTTAAATCTTGAAACAATGAGCACAAGTTTTTGTGTGATTGGAATCATATTTTCTGCCAGATGCACTTGTTGTGACTCCAAAGCAGACATGAGTCTCATGACTTTCAGACACGTCTTGTTTTAGTTTTTTACTGTTATCATTGGACTCATTTTTATTTCTATTCAAATAAAAAGATAATTATAATTATGCATTGCAATAAATTATATTAAGGGTTTTTTTTTTTAAAGAAATGTTCAACATTAGCTGAAAATGTTGAAATGTTAGTCTTGGTTATAAACCCAGAATGTTTAATTTTTTCTCTGTGTTTTCAGTGTTCTCTGTAAGGGATCAGAGAACTTGGCACTATTGTACAGTAATTTTTTATTTCTACTTTCCGGGGCAATAGCTATGCTTCAGTAAGTTCCTTTTCATGTGATTTACCAATTACAACAAAACATTGCATGATATCTGATCAGAAAGAAATATTTAACTTCTCAGAAACCCAAATACTTTCAATTACCCAAAAGGACCGACTCAGAAAGCTGTAGCAGTATTTTATGGAAAACGATGAGCAGGAGCCTGCTAATTCTTTTTTTTTTTTAAATCCCTGGATTTCTGCCTGGATGCTGTTTCCTGCAAAGCATCCTCATCCGCCCTCTCGTTTGGAAGATCAGTTCAACACAGAAGAGGTGACGTGGCACAGGGACCTTAACACAAATACCACTAGAAATTTGTGGTGGCACCTCTGCATCCAAGTTATGCATGCACGTATGTGTATAAAATTATGGGAGGGAAAAAGAAAGGGGAGCATTTATTTTACACAAAAAAAGTTGACTCTTTCTCTGGAAAGCATTCTCATAAAAACATTAATTTTGTCAAGCAGCCAAATTTCTGTCAAACCAGTTTGGATCCAATGTCCTTGATTAGTCCTGATGCTAATGAAAGTCCAGTTCTCTAATTTCTGTAGTGCAAGGCAAAGCACAGTCTGAGTCCTAGCTTGAGTTTGCAATGCTGAGGGGATGTGGTTTCATTTTCTCAATTCGTAACATAAATTCAGTGAAACTATTGACGTGAAGAAGGCTGCTACTTATAAGTGCTTGCAGATTGAAGCTTTAATTTGAAAATTGAACAGTTTTGATCTGGAAATCATTTAGAATCACTAAGGCGCTATTTTTACAACCATTTTCTAGAAATGGTCAAGTCTCAACATTTAGAACTTTTTTTTAATATTCTCTTACGACCATGCAGAAATGATTACTTGGATTATGGTGATCTGGGAGTGATTTCTCCAAAACTGTGGGTCTGAGCTTGAACCGGAGGACTTGACAGAGCAGCCATACTGGTTGCTTTCTGTGGAAATTCCCATCCCTTGCTTCTGACCTGCTTATGAGCCATTAAGCCTTTTTTGGTTTTGGTTTTTTTTTCCCTGCTAGGTTTGGAGGAAAAGTCTGCTTCCATAGTAATTTGTTCAGATTTGGGGTTTCAGTTTGACATTTTTTCCCGGTCTCTTCCAATTGCTGTTATCTTCTCAATGTCTCTTTGGTCTCCTGCTGTTCTTTCCACTGCTCCCACTGCATATGCTCATGGCAAATACATAAAAGAAAAGATCCTGTAGAAATAGATTTCCTAAAAAAAAACAACCTGGCAGCTAATCCATTTTAGTCACTGCTTTCTGATCGGCTGGCTCAAGGTGACCACGTGTGAATTTTACAACACCGAGAGTCTCACAAGCCAACTGTTTGCTTCTTGCTAGCTCCCCATATTAAGCCCTGATGTATTATTGCTCATTAATGAATTATCTCCTCAAATGTGAAGCAAGAAAGCCTGTCATTTCCTTCATTAATAATACTGGTCAAGATATATCACGGTTAAAGTCATTTTGCTGAATTCGTCCCATATTTTAAACCCACGCTTCCAGAGCTTGAGCTGACCTGGCCATTAAGCTCTGCTAGTATTTGTTCTTCGTGCTATGCTGAGGGAGGAGGGATTGAGGTGCAGAGAGAGAAGAAGTACGGGGCAATCTATCTTTTTTTAGTATTGCCACCAAAGCCTGACAAAGGGGTTTGCAGCCAAACTAAAAATGTGAAATGAGGCTTTTTTTTCCCCCCACTTTTGCCAGAAACCACCTCCCCATCATTTCTGATAATCCTGGTTTTATATGTCCCCAGTTCTTTTGATAAAAGGACTGAGATACCTGGAGATCTGATCAAAAGCCCGTGCAGAATTCTGTCATTGCTTACAGTAGTTTCTTCTTTTCTACATCATGAAATCCAAGCTTTATCAGAAGTAAGACGCTGGGTTTGTAACCAAGGGATGCTATTTTAGGATGTCTTGGTGAGTCTGCGTTGTGTTCAAACAGCTGCTTGATGATTTAGCTCGTGCTCACGCACTGAGAAAACTCTGACACTGAGCAAATCATTGTTATCTGATTACCTTCACAGCTTATTTGTGTGATAATTTGGGAGTCATTTAGGTACAGTAGCCATTTAATCAACAATCATATAGAACATGAATATGATGTCTTCTAATTCTGTTTTCATGTACAACTTGGATGTAATGCCTCCAATGAATGTGAAGATTAATTATAAATTAATTAACAGCTATTTATAGCAAAGGCCGTCAAATCAGTTTCTGTGACCTCATTACCATGTTACATGCAATCTAATTATCTAATACAAAGGTTGCTTCAAAAGCCTATTATAATTGTAAAGTGATAGATTCTCTTCTTACATCTGACATCTTCTAAACTGTTGCTACTCTAGGAAATGGGTGGAGGCAGATTAAGAGCACTTACTCCAAAAAACCCCATACTATTCTCCTTAGGGTGGTGACAGAAGCTAAGGTACAGCTGCACGATGATTTGGATTCTGAGTCTTTGAGCGTATTTCTCTGAAAAAGTAAAATAACCCCCACCATTTTTTTCTTTTAGAAATTTAGAATTATTTTTTTTTTTATCCTTGGATTTTCCTAGATCACTGTGTATATCACTGATATACCCAATGATGATTCTGTGATTCTGTATCATTAATAATGCATGAAAAATAATACAAGAAAATAAGCAGCCAGCATTTTAAATGAACAGTGACATCGTACAATCGATGCACCTGATTCTATGCATCCTGGGTGCTTGGGCTTTAATCAGAAGCTCTCACCTCTTTTTCCTGTCGATGTCTTTTTCAATTCTTACATGTTTGGTCTCAGGATGGCCGTTTGTTAGGCCATGACAGAAGCAAACTGAATCATGAAGAATAGGGGATATCAGTGTGTAAGTGAATGGGATGATACAATAGCCGTGATAAGAAAAGGAGACAAAGCTATCACAGAGGCTTTACAGTGTTTAGTTGAAAAATAAAACAATATGATTTCTACCGAACAGAAACAACAGTGGTCTCAGCCTCAGAGCTGGATTTGGTGGATCTCCTTCAAGTCCCTTGGAAAGACTTGAATTCCTTTCCTCTTTATGTCTTCCTTTGCCTCTATCTTCCTCTTTCTTATTTTGTCTTCTGTGTCAAGCTTATTATTTGCACAGAAGTATGACTACTAAGAGCAGGAGATGAAGGACCACAAAATCTGTGCAGGGAAACATTTTAGCTGTTAGAAAGGAGAGGACTGTTCCCCTGGTAGGCTTTCTCTGGAGGACCCCCAGGTCATGTACTTTGCTTGCATTGTACCCATGTACCCATTTCTGTTTTTTTTTTTAAAAGAACAGTAACACAGTATCGAAAAAAAAAAAAAAAAGATACTTTACGGGCAGTACGGCAGATTAATTTAGTAATGTTAAATATCCTGAAACTTGAGTTCAAGTGTTTGCATAGTAAGGTCATGCATAAAATACATCTGTTACTCAAAACTAGCATGTTCTCCAAAGTGAACCCTCAAGAACGGAATAGGCTTCTTATCTACATAGTCTCCTTCTCTACATTGGACAGAAGTTAATCTGAGTGAAAATGTATCTGTACAGGTTGAACTGTGCTGAACCCCAGGTGGATAATTTCATTTAGAATTCGAGTAAGTTCTTTTTTTTATTTATTTTTTTATTTCTTCAAAGTTAGCTTCTCTCCATGCAAAAATGAATCAAAGGGATTCTCAGTAAGGGTGATTAGCATTGCTGTAGCTCAAGTCTGTGCACCTGACTAAACTTCACTAGCACGTTTTATGTGTACACCTTCAGCTGATTCAGAACTTTTCTGAGTCTAGACCAGTTTTGCATTTTCTGCCTGTTGTTTCCAGCAACAAAAAGGTCAGAACATGCTGTGTGAACAGGGCAAGGCCCAGAGCTCCTGGGTGCTGAGCCCTTCATACCTGCAAGAATTTCAAGGGCTGGTAATACAACACTGCCTATACAACTCGTGCATTTCCTTCCCTGCAAATGTTGGAGGCTTTTTCCCGATGAATTCCGCTCCAGCTGCAGGAAACAGCCTTCCTGCTCACAGTCTACGGTGCCATTCTACAGAGAGCCAAGAAATTCTTGGAAGCGAAGAAATTGTTTGCCAAAAGCTGCAGTTTATTTTCGCCCCCAAACTGTTCACAGACTTAGGCTGAATGCACTTAACAATTGCAGCTGGAAATACTTTTGGCCAAGAATAATGGAGGCTGTGATCCACCAAAGGATGCAATAGCAAGGGCAGGCTTTTACCCAACGATCCAGTGACTTGTGCCACAGGACAGCTCCAGGGGACAGGGCACAACTTCTCCCCAGGCATGAAGGGAGCTGAACCTCTTTTCCTTTCCAGAAAGTATCATCCTAATTGTGGGTTATGAAAAATCCGACAGCAGGGTCCTCTTGATTCCCCCTCTTTGGACCCTGTCTGACCTCTTTAAAAAGCACTAAAATACCTGTTGAGGGAGGACCCAGAAGAGGCATGGCTCCAGGCGAGGATGGTTGGTGGGGGAAGCGTTGCTCGCAGTCCTCTGGCAGAAGCCAACAGAAGCCTTTGACTCTCCTCCAGACAAACCCAGACTCAGAATGGCAGAAATGTTGCTGTTTAGATTTTAGCTGTATTAATAGATATGTGTAAAGGAGCTTGGAATATCCTTCATCTCCGGCATGCCCTCACTTTTATAGGCAGCGTAGGGAAGTTCACCCTTACCCATGCTTGTCTCGAGTGACCACGAGACCTAAAAATCTAGAGCCCGTCTTTGCTAAGACACGTCTACTGACATCACTAGAGTTTTGCAAGCAAATGATGTATCTCCTGCCATTAAATGACTCCTATTTTTTATTCTAGTGCTAACTGATGAAAACTGGTTATACTAATAGTATTGTCCCCCCAAAAAGAAAATCCCGCCATGTGTTGACTCTTGCCCCTCCCTCCAAATGTGTACATTGTCACTCTGGAGGGTTTAGTGTATATGTATTAGACATTAGGAAAAACTTCTTCCCCGAAAGGGCTGTCAGGCTCTGGAATGGGCTGCCCAGGGAGGTGGTAGAGTCCTCATCCCTGGAGGTATTTAAAAGAAGGATAGATGAGGTGCTTAGGGACATGGTTTAGTGGTGGGATGGAAGGGTTAGGTTAAAGGTTGGACTCGATGATCTCAAAGGTCTTTTCCAACCAAAGTGATTTTATGATTTTATTCTATGATTCTATGCATTCAAGAGGTTACGTGAGAA
>NW_009260196.1:1199624-1204646 GCF_000687185.1 Egretta garzetta | reverse complement strand
GAAAGAGTTACTTAAAAAAAATGCAGAGAGCACCCAGAGGAGTAATAACACCTTGGCTCGGGCTGACTTTGGAAAGGAAGCCTGTGACAGCTGCATTGCACAAACGATATTGGCACCAGTATGGATGCAGGTGGGGGTTTTCTTCCTCATTTTATGTCCTTCTTGGCTATTCTTCAGGGGCTGTTTTTTATCATTTTTGGAAAGTCAAAATCTTAACAAAGTGCTTGAAAAAGAAACATTAAAAACCAGAGCATGGCTGAAAATCTGGATGGCTAGAGGACTTTTTTTCATTCCACCTCCTTACTTATCTGCATTTAGCCATGGCATATTAACATATTAATACATAGAAATGCATATTAATAGCACTCAGCTTATCTGCCAGGAACAAAAAGCAAATGAATGCAGCATATAAAGGAGCAATGCTAGGTGCAGAATTCAAGCCCATGTGCCCAGGAAAGAAACAACACAGCCTATTCTTGTACCTGGTGGTGGTGTCATATCAACGGAAGGAAAATTTACCCTTTGCAGTTTAATCTTACAGCAAGCCATAGGCCTATCTTGGAAGCAGCCTATGTTAAGTATTAAGAAGGTTGTACAAAACTGTAAGTTATTTGGCATTCTCATACTTGTAAGTTTTAATTTTTTAAATACGGTAGATGGGCTTGACTGCCTGATTACATTTTCTTGTTAGAAGAATCTTTTTCCCTGATAAATAAAAGTTAATGCATTCCTGAGATGTTTGCTCTCTGTAAAAAAAAAAAAATCACTATTAAAAAAGCCCCTTTCTGATAAAATCTCACTAATTTGTCAATATTCTTAATGGTTTGCATGAAAAAATAAAGGCGATATCTCACAGGAAGATAAACTCTCCAGGTCTTCATCCCAAAGATAAAAGAAACACTCAAGCATGCTGCTGACGGGCTGTTTCCTTGCAGATCAATATACTGATCACAGGAGCGATGGTAATTACAGAGCCCGTCTTCTGGGAGCTCCCATCCTCAGCTCCCATGAAAAAAGTCAAAAGCATTTGACATCTTCCATCAGGAGGCTTTAAAGCAGAGAGCAGCGAGCAAACAAGTGAGCAAACACACAAAATCCAGCCACTGTTTCACAGAGGGCCACTTGATTTCTCCCGTTCCCATGTGCACGCCTTTGCTAGAGCTGAAGTGTCCACACCAGGGGCACAGTCTCCTTCTCTGCAGCTAATCAATGCAGAGACCGTCTGAAAAATAACCTTTTATTTTTGTAATTTGTTTTTCATCTGAAGCCAGTTTAGGTCCCTCTATTTTGCTATTTGATAGAGCAGGAAAAACAGCTTCTGCGCCCCTCCACTCATCTTTTTTTGCCTCTTTTTCAAATGTTACGAGAAGCTATGTTTTTCTTAAAAGTCTGAAGCTTTAACCCTTAGGAGGCATTTGGCCTTAGATGAAAACCTAAGTGGCATTTTTATTTTACTCCTCTATATTTAGAAACACGTAAATGTTTGCACTCTAAAGAAAACCCTGGATGTCCATGGGGACCACAATATTGATATCGTGGAAAATTCTGTGTTTCCAAGTTGTTTTTTATCATGACTTAGAATATTTTGAGTTGCTTGGGGGTTTTTTGTTGTTGTTAAATATTTTCCCTTCAAGAAAGTGAAGCCAGAAAAGTTTTGACCAGCTCTATCACAAAAGAAATTCTTCCATGTGGCAGATTTCCCTACCACATTCTGAGGAGCCACATACTGGTCTATAGGACTTTCCACCCACCATGGCAACCTGTTTTCTTCTGATCCTCCGTGATTTGCGTGACAGGCTTTTTGAAGCAGGGGCTCTGATGCTGAGTTTGTGCTGAGAAGCAGCCATGATCACTGTTAGAGCTACAAAAATAAATCTGATACAGTACTCTTAACAGCTTGTGACCCCAAATATTTAGTTGAGGCTGGTGAGACTTTCTCCCATAAGGGAAAAAGCGTTTGTTAAACTGGTCGCTGTGGCAAGCCGTGCAGTAGTCTGATCGGTAGTGCCAGTAGTTAAAGGAAAGCTATCGTGGAGGATTTATTTGTCATGCTTTTTGATCAGAAGAGGAAGAAAGTGTAGCAGAACTGATACGTTCAAACATTTTCAGAAACTTAATTAGTTATTTTTGATGTAAGGGCAGAAAATATGAATTAAAGATACAGTATCTAAGTTTGTGTAAAGAGTGTTTTCCCGAATTAGCAGGAGACAAATCTGAAATGTCTGCGAGGTTTCATTTTCTGTAAGCTCCCAGAAATATCTGATGTTAACCACAACTCCCTAAAACCTGGTTACTTAGGAACAGCACTGCCTGTTCCAGAGAGCTTGTCTTCCTCACGAGCCTGAGCAGAAACAAACACCCTAAGGATGGATCATACAGAAGTACATTGAATTTTTGGTTTTTGTCTAAAAAATAAGGAGACGCAGAACTGTGTTAGAAAATGGAGAAAACATCTTGGGCTGCTTCTTGACTAAAAGGCAGATGCCTCCTCTCCTGTCCCTGGTCCCCAAGCATCCAGATCATAGGCACAGACACACTGTTCCTCGGGTCTATGGAAACCAGGATTTGGGAAGAAGAAACTAGCTCTGGCTCCAGCACGGCATCAGGCTGTGAGCATATGGAAACCAGGATTTGGGAAGAAGAAACTAGCGTGCTTCTGCTCTGGCTCCGGCACGGCATCAGGCTGTGAGCGGGGGCTCAGCTAGGGGAGGGGACTTATTCCCAGACACATACACTTAGATGCCATCTAATTTATTTTACAGCCCTAAGAAGCTGTCGCGCTCGAACAACACATTACGGGGTTGATAGTTGTGCATCTTGGACCCTGTGCCACCCTGCACACGTTCACACAATCTGTGCAACACTTTGGGTGCCGGACCCTTCCCCCTCCCTCCCTGCATCACTGCCGGTTGCCGCACCCCAACAGGGACCAGGCATTTTCCTCTCTTGCTGCTCTCCGATGGGTTTTCTGCCAAGGAAAATCAGCATTACTCTCTTGCTAATGCTGTCATGAAGCTCAACACTCAGTATGCATTCATGGTGTGACAAAAGCCAAGGACATCTTGTCTGGGGCAGCTTTCCCGCTCCTAGAAACCAAGTTAACTTTCATCTCACGGGCCTGGGTGCCTCCGCACGCCACACGAGCGTGCACAGCCTTGGGGGGCTGCAAACACCCTTAAAAAACAGTCCTTAGCCCTTAGCTGAGCAAGCGCTGAGGCTTCCCTTTGCCCAGCACTCTGCAAAATGAAGCACGTCAATCTAGATTGGGCAGAGAACTTTGAAGTTACGGGTAAAGGGGCTTTTAAAAATTCACAAGGTGTGGGAATTTTTAGTTCCAAGTTCCACTTTAAAGAAGAAAATAGGAACTATCGGGGTTAGAGAGTAAAGGCTGGAATGAGGTGTGCAACTGCACGAAGAAACACTGTGGCTGGAGGTAGCATGCGCCGTCACTTCTGGGTGCCCGTGCCACAGCACGCCATCATTGACATCAGCCTCCCATGTCACCCTCTCCTTTCCTCCTTTTTCTTCCATGGATACATTCTCCCAGAGGAGGTCCAGCCTCCTCATCTGTCCTAAATATTTGCAGTCTAGCAGGCAAAAATTGATTAACTGCCACACCGTGTGCAAATTGATGACATTCAAATGGTCATTTGTGGTCATTGTGCCATTTTTAAGAAAATACTGAAGATACAAGCTTTTTTCTATCTTTAAGAAAAAATCAGAGGAGAAGGATGGGAGAGGTTGGCATATATTTACATTATACTGGTTGCGTTTTGTAATTTCATCTTGTCCTCTTCCCATTTTTCCTTATTAAAAAAAAAGAGGTATGAGGAAAAAAATGCAGATCTGAGGGTGTAACTTTGGCTCTGCATTAGGTTACTCCATTCCCAGCAGCAGGCGCAGAGCTGCCGGGCCGCAAGGCTGCCGTGTTGCTTCAACTGCTCCTCGAGTGCCCACGGACCCCCACGGTGCAACACCACAGACATGACCTCCAACATAAAGCTATGGGTTGCAGGGGAAGGTTGATTTGGACTATTGTTAGCTATTTAACGTCTTTCTGGGAGCTTAGACCCATCGCTTGTTATCTTTTATACCACTATCTATGCTTAGAAGCACCCGACCCTGTAGAAGCTAGTGGGGGCTGTGTTTCATGAGGAACTTTGAAAGCCAGTTGTTCACTCTTTTTAAGAACAGCCTGAAAAGTATTTTCCTTCCTTAAGGTGACCAAAGCCTATTTCAATTTACATGTATGTTATTAGTAAGGAAACGCTTGGGAATTTTTTCATGGTATTCATCTATTGAATTACTGGCTTTTCTCTTCCCCATTAGGGTACAAGGCCATTCCGGGCAAAATGAATAGTGAAGTTTAATAAACATACCTCTCCTCTGACTCCGCTTCACACAAGCGAGCTGGCAAGAATTAAAGTCCTTAATGGATACTTAATGGTGGATGAAATGAGCTTTCTCCTTATTAGCGCAGTGGCTTATTAGAGCTGGTTGCCCTCTGTAAAGTGCTCACCTGACTCACCTCTCTGGCTGGTGCTGAAAAATCCAGCTCTGATGGCTAACCTCAGATTCCCTCATCTAGAGCTCTTACAGTAAAAGCTTCTTTCGGAAGAACCGCAGTGGTTGTCTTCCTGAGATTTGCGGTGTAATTTGCAATTTCATTGAGGTCGTCACATTCTTCCCTTTGATGTCTCTTTATGGACAGTCTTCAATGCTCCCCTCTTGCCATGAGTCAAAGGTTACAATAATGTCGTCAGGGTTCTTTGCGTTTTCCTGCTCTGACATTATGCCATACATGTGATGCTGACTTTTTAGGGTTTCCCTGACCGTTTGTCCTTCACCTGACCAGAATGCAACTATCGTATTTTTGGCTCCCCCTTGGCTTGAGGCTGAGGTGAAGATCAGGATGGGACATAAGGATCTTCTAAACTTTTAAGTTAATTGGGATTTCAGGGTTGTTGCTTTTTGCAAGAAACCAAAAGAATGACTGATGTTCCCCCCCACTGTGGTTTCAGC
>NW_009260196.1:1187788-1199606 GCF_000687185.1 Egretta garzetta | reverse complement strand
GAACGGAGGGAATCCGCGGGACTGTCATGAGACACAGGGGGAATGGGCTACTGCTGCGGGTCCGGGAGGGTCGTGCCCACGTGCCCACGTTTTCAAAGCAGTGGCCAGCCAAGACCGGCACGAGTAGGAAGAGAAGAGGTGCCTGGGCTGTGAAATCAGCACGGCTCCACGGATCCGGGTCCTGTTCCCAGCTCTGCTCCGCGTTTTCTTTGCATGTGCTCATTGCTGGACCAGGCACTCGACTTTCCGTGGCTCGCATCCATGCCGGCCAAGTCCGTTTATCAGTTTTTACAAGGCTGCATCTAATCTGCGCTTAAATGCTTACAGGTTTCCTCCATTACTCGACAGAGGTAAAATATTACGAACTGCGAGGGGTTTGGAAACTGCGGTGAAGACTGCCATAAAATACCTGAGTAGTAATTCACATAAGATAGCTGGAGATTAATGTATATGGCTGCGGGAATATAATTGCAGGTCCTTATTTGAGGGTTTAAATATGAGATGTGAAAAATCATATATTTGCCAGCACGGAAAATACCTTCTTATGCACGTGGCTTGTGGAAATCTGGTAGGAGATTTTTAGCTCCACCCGCAGTAATTGGAATTTTAGCTATGGATGGCAGCAGATCTGGATTTTCCCTCAGCTTTTTCACTGGAGACAAAAAATTAGATGCAGATATGTACATAACACTGGATGTGTAACTGGCCAGTGGCCTGCATTATATATTCCAGAAGCAGTTGTAGCTATGGTATAACCCACGGTTGCAGCTTGTAGTCAATGAGAGGCACCGAGTAAGTCTTGTCAAAAGAGCCAACAATTTTCTTCCTGTCAAACTGAAATTCAGAATTCAAACCTGCAGCAGCTTTGCCAGAGGAATTATTAAAGGATGCGAAAAGAAATTACCAAAGGAGAATATAGGAAATTGTCTGTGTCTCTTATTTTTAAGTGACAATTCTGGCAGAGACACTCAACAGCTTTTCTCCTTTTAGAAAAGTGGACTTGTTCATAAGATTATAAGTAATTGGTCTGTCTTAACATGTCCAGGCTTGGGAGTAACTCCGGAAGGTGTGGGTTTGTCACCATTACCTGTGGTAGCTCATCTGTACCCCTTGGTACATATGCCTGGGCATAAAGACAGAATACGTCGTGTTTCTTGCCTGCCTCCCTCCCTCCCCACGCTTGCAGAAGGGAGGCAAGGCTTGTGGCCGGCCTCATCACTGCCATCAGCATCTCTAATCCGGGAGGAAGGGAAGGGGCTTGCGGCAAGCGGCACCGCTCTCCCCAAGCAGAAGGGCTGTGAGATGAGCAGGGGAGGCTGCAGCAGGCAGGGTCAAGCCACAGAGAAGGCGTAACTCCTGCTTAAAATGTAAATATTTTTCTGAATATCAAGGATTTCGTTTTTTAAATTTTTCCCAGAATAGGAAGCTACTAGGGAAGCTCTGCTGCGGGAAACACAAAGTGAGTGGAAAGGCAGCAGAGGACGGCAGAAAGGGAGATGGTGGGAAGTGTGGGGAGTCCTGTGGCTGATGGCTCAGAGGAGACACTGGGTGGTGGGGGTGACGTGGCCACACCAGCCCACAGGCAGAGGGACAGGAGGGTCTCCTTGAGTGAGCCGTGTGGCAAGAGCAGGGACCTTTGAAGCAGATGGCAGTGTTACCTGAGGCCCTGGAAGAGCCAAACACCCATCTGTGTCTGGGACTGGGAGGGGTGGGGAGGAGAGAGCCCTGGCAGGCGTTTTTGGAAGGGACCTGAGTGGGCAGTAGGCTTCTTTGTGAAGCTGAGCTAGGGGAAGTTACAGCAGCTGTGATGGGAAATGCTTGAGGGAAGCAAGGGGAGGGCTGGGGGAGATTTTTGTTGTCTGAGCAGAAGGAAAAGGCCAGGTATTAGAAAAGAGCTTGTGGGGGGGGAAGAATCCATGGGCTTTGGGTATGGCATGCACACACAGCGCAAAATAGCTGCAGTTTATTTACCTTGGAAAGGCTTGCAGCACTTTTCCCCACTGAGAAAATTAAACAATGTGAGCGTTAAGTACAAAACTGTGTACATTACAATCGCTTCTCAGGAGGTAGCAGAAGCGGTGTTAAATCTTGGCTCTACCCTCTCCTGAGGCTGGTGTAATTCCTCCCTCCCCACCACACGCACGCCCCGCTCTGCCCCAGCAGTCCTTTTACCGGAGGCTCCGGAGGGCTAACGATGATGGTGGTGCCTGCGAGGTCCTGGTGGGAGCTGGCCCGTCCACGACGACATCCTCAGCACGGCAGCCCCTGGTGGGCACCCATCCTTCCTACGCCGCTGAGGGACCACCCGCTCCTGGAGGGTCCCCCTGGCTCCCCTGCGGTGATGGAGAGAGCTCCTGCCCTGCCACATCAAAGTCTGTTTGCTCATATCAAAAGGCTTTTTGGGTCAATACAGAGCTATACAACACTTAGGTGTTGTCTGGCAACTTCCTCTGGGGGGGGGGGGGGGGGGTGTGGCCCCCCCCCCTGCTGCGACAAGGGGGTGACGGTGGGTTTTGACTTTCATCCCAGGACCTTCCTTTGTCTTGGGGCTGAATTGCCAGCTAACCTGAGACAAGAGGAGAGCCTCCCTTAGGAGCGGCGCGCCAAGCCGCCACATTTCTATTCTTTCCCCACCATCTTTCCCTGATGTGGTACTGCATGCATAATCTGGCAGGCTGTATAATAGAGATGCTCAGTCCTTCGCTACATCCCTGATACAAATCCCTGTTTGTCATAGTCTGTTAAGCTACACCTTAGCAAAGTACTATTTATTTTTTTTTATATTGCTCAGCAATTCATTGTGAGGCTCTAAAAACAGGTAAAAAAAAAATTCTGATATTAACCTCTCATTTAGAACGCATGAAAAGGGCATCCGTCATGATTACTGAACTTCATAAATGACCTTATGAGACTACTGGAGAGAGCTCACTAAAATGATATTAATTTCTTCTACGATGCTGCTATTTTCTACCGTGTTGTATGAAAGATGATTAAATGAAGGTCACCTAAGTTCAAAATATCTATTTGGCGGATTTGAGCCCGTTTCTACACCCATGCTCTGTGAGCAGGGATTATAAACACGACATCAATTTCAATTACATATACTGATGCCTAAGAGATAACCAGCTGATTTATGCTGACCGTACATTGCACTGCAACACATTTATTAATTCGTGGACTGTGCAGGAAAATGAGTGCCTCTAGTGTACTGTATACTTCAAAAATTTGTAACATTTGGAGATATAAACAATAATACAGCACTGTAACATTAATAGGATGTAGTTCCTCTTGTGTGATGCCTTATTAATTAGGGCTGTGAGTGATGTAACTTTGAACAGGCATAAGAAGTAAGAAATAATGAGTAAATGTGCTTGTTTATGAAGAAGAGATCCACAGTTTAGTAAGAATTCCCCTTTTTCCTGTTATTGGCCACTCTTGTTTGTGAAAACAGAAGAACTGAAGAAGTTCCAACCAGATCAGCTTTGATGACATAAGGCCAGTGAAGAGCTGGCTGAATTTGCCTAAAATGAGCTTTTATGTGGAATAAAAGAGGATTTTTCTTTACTGGTAATTCAGATATTAGACCTATTTTGATAAATATCCTTTGAAGAATAAACTATAGCACTTGTCAAATAATCTTCTAGATAATGGAGAGCATATTTTCACCTTATCTTAATTGTCATAGCCACAGAGTTTTAATCTATCATACAAGAGGATCTTCCCTGATATTTTTCAATTCATAAAAACAAAACTGTCCCTGCAAAACTAACTTGAAGTCAGATAATATATTTTCTTCTAAATCCTCTAGTGTTTTTAATCTGGACAGAATATACAAACTACATCTTTTCATGGATTTAAAACGCTGTGGTTTTAAAAGAAATAAAAAGCATCAGGAATGAAACAAGGAGGGCTAAGGAAGGGAATAACAGCATGACATTTTATCCCAAATTTCAGGAATGCTTTGGGTATTTTTTTATCTTGAAGCAGCAGCTTCTAAAAGTGGTTTCTTTCTCTGAAGAAGCGCTCCAAGCGCGATCTGCCGCTGCTCTAAAGGTGCTATGTTAACAAAGACCGTTCCTAATGGTAGCGAACCGCTAACCTGGCTGATTGTAATCAAGGTGTTGATACCAACTTTGCTGGCTGTTACCTCATTTACTGGTGCAGGGGGAGAGAAAAACCCCTCTGTCCTCTTGCCAGCAACCCCCAAGCCATGAAAAGATAGAAGAGAAATGGTAGGAGCTGGTCCCTCAGCACCGAGGAGCTGGCTGCCAGTTTGTTAGATGGGAAGTATGGGCAACACCATCTTGCTGAAGAGAAAAAATATTCTGAAGCATGCTGTCAACAGGAGAAATATAATTGCTTATCCAGCTGGATTGCTGAGACAACCTCTCTGTGTCCCTAAGTGCTGGGAACTTCTGAGGAGCGGATGAACCAGCCCATTGAAGGTGAACAACCACCGGTCAAGACGCCAAAAGGCTGCAATGGCTGGATGTGCTGGTTTTGGCTGGGATAGGGTGAATTTTCTTTACAGTAGCTAGCATGGATTTGCTAGCTAGCATGGATGTTTTGGATTTGTGCTGGATAACCAGTGCTAATAACCCAGGGATGTTTTCGCTCCTGCTGAGCAGGGCTTGCACAGAGTCAAGGACTCTTCTGCTTCTCATCCTGCCCCACCAGCGACAAGGCTGGGGAGGGGAACAAGGAGCTGGGAGGGGACACAGCCAGGACAGCTGACCCCAACTGACCCAAGGGATATCCCACACCATATGATGTCATGCTCAGCACATAAAACTGGGGGAAGAAGGAGGAAGGGGGGATGTTCGGAGTGGTGGCATTTGTCCTCCCAAGCAACTGTTACGCATGATGGAGCCCTGCTTTCCTGGGGATGGCTGAGCACCTGCCTGTCCATGGGAAGCAGTGAATTAATTCCTTGCTTTACTTTGCTGGCATGCTTGGCTTTTGCTTTGCCTATTACACTGTCTTTATCTCAATCCATGAGTTTTCCCATTTTTACTCTTCCAGTTCTCTCCCCCATCCCACCAGGGGGAAGCAAGTGAGCGGCTCTATGGGGCTCAGTTGATGGCTGGGGTTAAACCACAACACTGGCTGAAAAAAAAATCAGGGAAAATTAAAACTGCTTCAAAGAAATAAAATAAATTCCTTCCTGAATCCTGTCAGATTTGTCCCACTGAGATGCCATGTGTCATTTTGCCTGAGCATTTCATAATTTTGCTCAATAATTATGTGTTGCATTTACTATTTAAATCCCTTATTTTTAAACACAAAAATCCAGCAAATAATTGCCTGTTAGTTAAAGCAGTTGCCTATCTGAGAGTACATAATTAGTCCCTTCCCTGAGCAACTGCTACCAGCTACTGTCAGAGACAGAGTATAGGAGAAGGTGTTTCAAAGGCTTGTTCTTACGCTTTATGGATTTTGTAATAGACTTTTTTAAAGAAAGAAAATGATGGTATTATTAATACCATCATATCCCCAGAGGAAGGACTGAACAGCTCTGCCACCATCCCTCCTACGCTGACAGCTCGCTTGACTCGGTCCATGTAACTGTAAATCATAATTAACAAAAATGACAAGAAAACACCATGCCTGAGCCTTCCCATTTGAGAGGAAAAGTAATTGCGTCCCAGTAGCCCCGTTTAGCACCGTGGAGGTGTTGGGCACACGAGGAAGGCCGTGAGAAGGACCCTTCAGCCCCAGCAAGTGTACCTGGCAAAGCCCCCTGATTCCCAGTGGCGCTCCTGCCGCATGTTCCAGCAGTGGATCCGGCTCACTGGTTTTCACACAGAGAAAGTCAGGGGCGACTGTCACCCGTGAAGAAAAAGTGGTGCTGATTCGTATAAAAGAAAACTGTAAGTGTTTGCTTTGGTAATTTACTTGCAGAAAGATTTGGAGGTGAGGAGACCCTGCAGGAGCGGGAAGAGCTGGCGCTCCCTGTTCGGAGATCTGGGGCGATGCTTGACCTCTACCTTGTTTTGCTGGCTTCATTAGTTTTTCCAAGTTCATCTGCATTCAAAGCAATAGTCTGGGTGAACAACAGTAATAAAAGAGAGAACGAAGCTAGGAGAGATCATGCTGAGGCTCAGATTACTCGCTTCTCTTCCAGCAAGGATTTAATGCATGCTTATAGCCCAAAACTGGGCTGTCCAAGAAAAAGCTGACGCTGTTCCCATGGATTTAACATAGATTTTGGCAGAATCCATACTAGACTGATGTTTAATACTATTGTAAACCCTGCACTGAATTGTTCATTACTCAGCTGTGATGTTCCTTCCCCTTTGAAATGGCTTACCAGTTGCACACACACTTCCCATCACTGCCGTCGGTGCTGAGTTACTGGTGCACGACAGGCATCCATCTCGGGAGACACTGGTGCTGCATTCCAGATGCCTAAGTGCTGTAGACTGAGATGTATCCCACCTACATTTAAACAACCTAACCATGTGGTAACCTGGAATTCAGAATAGGCTTCAAAATAGTCAGGCAATTTGCTTACTTTGAAAGCTGTGCTGCTCTGTTACTGTACCCCAGGGAGTGAGCTTAAAGATAGCTTGGTACGTCGACACAAACTGTAGTCATACCACCAGACTGCAAAATAGACCTGCCCTTTGTAAGTCCTAGATACAGCTGATTAGGTGTGAGGAAAGGAAAACACACAAAAAAAATCTCTAAATTGGCTTTCTGGCTTTCAGGTTTCAGTGGCTGAATAGCATCACACAGAAAATTAAAAAGCAAACAAAGAAAGAAACAAGAGAAAACCAAAAAACAAACCCTCACAAAAAATCATTCCAAGACAGAATTTATATTCGGCCACGTCTCCTTGCTCCAATCAAGCAATACAATACAATAATTCGTGTCCAGCCTGCTTAAGGTTTTGCTGTTTCCTACTCCAAAACAGTATTGCTTCGTCAGGACAGGAATCCAGTGGGCTCTCATGTAAGTTGACTCAGGGGAAGAGTGGATTGCTGGGTTTTCCAGTCAAAACACAGTGTATTGGCAACCCATAATTGTCCTTTCATTTATGACTTTAAGCCTGACATTTCGTAAGTCATGACTCGAGCCACCCGAGCACAAAGATGACGCAGAGGATTGTGATCCCAAACATTTTCCCCTCTGTTTCCTACAAGGCAAGTCTCAAGATGAAAATGTTGGTCTATTACTGGCAATCATGGGTCGGTTCCTGCCAAGTGGGAATGGTGGGATAAGGGCTTGGCATCTTCAGGGCCATCGGCCCCGCTTAAGAAGGAGGATTTGGAGATGCGCTCTCACCCCCTGGCCTCACCCTGGTCATTCCCAGTTTCCTGATTTGAGAGGAGGAAGAAGAAGATGGAAAGTTGGATTCTGCCAGGTGCCTGCCCAGAAGAAAGCCTCTCAGGGGCTCTCTGGTGCTGTTAGGAGTTGGGCAGGGACGTGATTTGGGGCCCCATGGCTCCTCCACCCTTGCAGAGGGAAGTGGGTGTCTAAGCCCAACCCTGGACGCTCCCAGTTCCAGATGTCCCAGGAACTGCTTTTACCCAGTGTTTCTATTTAAAAGACATTTGAAACAAGCTTAACATTGCCAAAACGAAACTAGTTACAGGATTTTTCTTCACTTACACCCACGCAAAGTCTTTTCATTTGGAGGTCATTGCAGTGATTTAATGGTGCTCCACGGGGTTTTTTTTCACCGAATGTGGAACCAATCTGATCTCAGTGCTTACTTATGTGTTAGTGGGACGTATCATCATGTGGCACCGAGATAAGTTTGGCATTAGCAAAACCAGAGGATTTCTATTCTGTCAAGAGAACCCATTTTCCCCTCCTCTTTTGTTTCCCATAAAATCCTGTTACAGCAGAGCAGGGTTCTTTAAGCAGGCTGCAAATTCATTGAATCAACACTATTTGTGCCCAACTTCTCTTCCTTATACTCCATTAGGAGCTGAGGCAGTCAGAGCAGAAAAGCTGGGGGATGGCAAGAAAGCAGAACATTAGGATTTTATGACCAAAACTCATCTATGGACATAACTCTTGATGATCTTTGAAATTTACTGAGCGGGAGGCTGTATTGAAACGAACACCAGAGCTGATACCAAAGCAAAAAGATTCGTTTGCAAAAGTTCTCTTACTTGGGCTAAATAATTTCCTTTTGGGTGTTTTACCCTGCAGCCTAACAGCAAATTAGCTATTAGCTCTGCGAGCCGCGAGATCCTCTTTGAAGACCACGCTGCATCACTGAGCTGCTATGTGATCTCGAATGACGTTTTACTGTTCCTACATGCAAAGCTGATCAAATGCTCCATTTTCCAAAAAAAGATGTCGTCGAGATTCAGTTAATTTTGATGATTTTTTTATCGCAGAAAGAACTATTTCAGCGGATTCTCCCTATAAATAGCATGGCCTTGTTCCACGGTAATACTTTTTCCATGCGACCATCTTTATAAGCAACTTGGAAAAACTCTCCCGTTAGCCACCAATAAAAACAACCATCCATTGCAATTTTGACTACGCAAATAATGTCTAACTGCTCCATCTGTACAAAAGATGTTGTCCAGATCTCCTGACGATGTATAGAGCTTGCCCTGATGGTAACAGCAAATCACTGGCTGTGTTAAGGAGAGGGAAAAAAAAAAAAAATTAACATTTAAAAAAAATTCCAGTTGTGTGATACAAACCCACAAAAAACCAAAGGAGTTTGCCTTTCGCTTTTTCCTCTCTGGCCTCTGAGGTGTCCAGACAGCCTCAGCAATGTATTAATTTCTGCTCAGTGGTGACAGTGCTACGGGAGCATATAGTTTGTGGGAAGCAGATATTTCCCAGGGCTGCAGCATGGACCTCACCTTGCCCTTGGATGTGCATATCCGACCTTCTCCTGACAGCTCCTCAGGAGGGTGCCCCGCAGCACTGTGGGTGACTGTGGGCACACGGATCCCTATGTGATGTGCTCAGTATTTTCTTTTTTCCCTATCTTTACCATTTAATATAATGGCATGGTTTCACAGGACAAACCAGAGAATTCTCACCAAACTTACTACAGTCCCCAGAGCTTTTAAGAGGTGAAACATAGTTTATTGGTTGAATTATAGAAGTTACTTGTCAAATGTTGCCCAGCCATATGAATCACCCCCTTTCAATGACTCTCAAGAGAAAAATTCAAGCTTTCACCCTCATTAACGAGGTAAATGCTCCTGGGGCAACTGATAGTTGAATTATGGTCTTCTATTTGTCCTGCCTCCTGTGGACATTAAGATGCATTTCACTATGCTGATGTGAATTGTAAATACAAGAAAGCACATTCAAAGGCAACCTCATCCTATAACTTTTTATTTCCAAGCCTCTTAAAAATGAAAACTCTTCATTCTGAGGAGAGCTTTTTAATGGCTCCAGGGTCCATCTATCACAAAGAGAGCTTACTCAATCCACCACCTTTTAGCTGTCAACTTTTTCAAACAGCCTTGTGTATGTGCCCTGGGATTTTGTAAGAGAGAAAACTGATAATCAGAGCAAGTTTGCGAATATTACGTAAGATTTTGTCTCCATTATATGCCTGTTGTTCATTCGCCATCTTTTTAACCTTCACCTAAAAGCTGCCTCACATCTGTACTTATACATATTTTCTTTCCCCAGTAACTTTTCTTTCTGGCTCAGTGTTAGGCACACTTGATGTGGCTCCCCTGCTTACTTATTTCTTCCATATAAAATAATCGGTTATCTATAAAGAAAAAAATTTTAACAAGTTCAACCAATCAACTGACTGTGAATCTGCCTCCTTTCTCCCCATCTTCTGTAGAGTTCAGGGACAAAGAAAAGTCAGAAGATCTCTTACAGATTTTAACTGTTACAGAAAGGTTGAGAAATCCACTTTTACTGAAGTCGAAGCAGAATATGTACCTCAGCTTTCCGGGGAGAGACATCCATCCTGCTAATGCTGGTGCTTTGAGATGGGATGGATAACCCATCCTGTGGCCTCTGCCCAAAGCCCTGGCCTGTGCTCTTGGTCCCATGTTTTGTCAGGAGCGCATATCCTTCTACTGGAAGGACGTTGTCAAGGAGCATTTCAGCAATCAAGTAAATTGAAATACTTCCTTATAAAGATTTAGCTGAGCCATTTTCCCGACGTCATTACTTCCCACTCCCCTGCCACTACAGTTTTTGTATATTCCAAGTACATTTATTTTCATTCCCTGCTTGTGTTTATGAGGACAGGACAAACTCAAGGAGAGGTTGGAGAGCAGAGCAAAGTGTTAGGAACAAGGGTACTGGACTCACTGATGTTCACAGGTGCCCGGTTAGTGCTGCTCCTCTAAATACTCAGGTCTGGGATATTTCATAGAATCATAGAATCATTTAGGTTGGAAAAGACCTTTAAGATCATCAAGTCCAACCGCTAACCTAACCCTGCCATCCCACCACTAAACCATGTCCCTAAGCACCTCATCTACCCTTCTTTTAAATACCTCCAGGGATGGGAACTCCACCACCTCCCTGGGCAGCCCCTTCCAATGCTTGACAACCCTTTCTGTGAAGAAGTTTTTCCTAATGTCTAACCTAAACCTGCCCTGGCACAACTTCAGACCGTTTCCCCTCATCCTATCGCCCGTTACCAGGGAGAAGAGGCCGACCCCCACCTCACTCCCCCCTCCTGTCAGGCAGCTGTAGAGGGCGATAAGGGCTCCCCTCAGCCTCCTCTTCTCCAGACTAAACAACCCCAAAGCTACTGGGGTCTATGTGTAAGCCAAAAAATGACAAACCTGACTTCTCAGAAGAATACTTGCATATGGTTTCATAAGGCTTGAGACACTTACACAGGCATAATAAATGCAAGTGTCAAGTACAAACACCCAAGTTTAACAATTTCAATCTAACTCTAATATAATGTAAAAGAGACAAGAAGGGGAGAAAGGTAAACAGCACACCATCCTGAGCATGTTCCCCCCGAGAGGTATTCACCACTAGCACTCAGGTGAAAAGGCATTTATCTCCAGCTAACATTACGGTAAGATCCAGCCATCATATCAACATTTAAAAACCAGCAGTGAACAAATCTCTCTGCTTAATGACTCATATCGAATTTGAAATGGAAATAGAATAATATGTTTGAAGTCTATATTATGCATTTAAATAGATTAAAGGGAGACTAAACAATTAGTGATAAAATGTGTGTGCATTAATGCAGGAGCGAATCAAGTCTTTCAAGTCTTTTAGATTGCTAAGAGGCCTTCCTGGTTTAAAACTGGGAGGAGAGCTAGCTCACAAAGGGATTAAAATACATTATCCTACAGGGTAAATTCATTATTCTTAATGCACCAGGATATTTTTGATCCTCAGATGAAAGTTTTGCAGGCTTAGATAAGTAGCTTGGTTTGGATCTCTGAAGAATTAAAAACAGATTTGTCCTCCACGAGAACAGAAAAGGAAGCACACACGGATCATTGAGGAACACCAAGCAAGTCAGCCCAACATCTTGAGTTTGCGGGTTTGTTTTTTTTTTCAAGAGCACCTTTCATGGGAATAAAGTGTGAGTTAAACTTTGTTTTTGGAGATCCAGACTTGCGGAGGGTTGGGCGGAGGGTCTCCTGGCTCCTGTGCTGGGAGGGAAGGGGATGTCCTGGGCCACAGCACTTGCCAGAGCGCTGGGGCAGGTGTCTCCAGGTGCTGTCCCCTTCCTGCGCTGACTCTGGAGCCCACAGCTGAGTTACGTGCAATAGCTTCTTCCCATCCAGAAATACTGACGGGAATGGGCTCTGCCTGGCTTGCATCAGAGAAGTCCCGACTCAAGCAATATGGTAATTATTGACTGTAGAGAGCTTTTTAGCAAGTGTTT
>NW_009260196.1:1169929-1187768 GCF_000687185.1 Egretta garzetta | reverse complement strand
GTAGGTAATCTGCTGTTATTGTTATTTTTCCCCTCTCTTGAAAGCTGCCCAGAATAACTCAGCCCACGTCTTTGAGGCAATGATTGTTTCACTACCCAAGAGGAAGACCATCACTTTTATGCTGGGTGGACGAGGAAGCCAAGCTTTCATAATCAAGCTGTAGTTTGTAGGCATAGGAAAACTGACACTTTTCAGCTTTCAGGAGTGAGTAAATTAAATTTGCAAAGGCCTGATCTTTCTCAAACTGCAGACAATATATTAAAAAACTGAACTGAGGCTTTGAATGGCATTGCCAGATATTTAAGCCAGGGTGGCTTGGGTTTGACACCAACCTCCAACTAAAAAGCAATGTGATTTTCGAAGGTGGCTGCATGTGTTTGTGGGAGGGAGAGGGAAGAAAAAGGTAAAAAAATTTCTTCAGGTGTAGGTAGGACCCTTGTTTTAAGAAGTATACTTAAACTTCAGCTCAAGATTTGTAAAATATCTTGGGGTCTGCACCCAGAGTTCAATGAAATTACTGTGGCATGTGCCAGAGGCAGACTCCTGGGATGCAGCAAGAATTTAGCTGAGGAGATGTTGATGCTGGAAAATTTGGAAAAGCTGGACTGCTTTGGAGGGTGGCTAAGCAAGGGCTTGGTTGCTTGAGTTTCCATGTCATATGACAAGTGTATCTTCCCCCCAGGAGGCTTTTAGGTAGTGGCATCGGTCTATTTTAAGCTTACTGGTAATGCTCACAGCCAGCTCCTGGTCTGACAGGACCTTGCCTCCTCCCTGCACACCCGACATGGCCCCTCTGGGTGCACTCAGGCCCCCATCCCTGCCCATCCAATTTCTCTTCCGTTACTCAGGGTATCAAAGCCCCCGTATGCCTCAGGCATCAGTAGCGTTTCTATTACACCTCTGCCCAACAGCGTCAAAACCCAGAGCAATATATTTAAAAATAGAGCGGCGTTCACATGCTGGGGAAGGGCAGCTGCTATAAAGGAGTGCAAACACCCAAGGAGGCAGCCTCTCCCATGTGCTAATCTAAAACCCCTCTGCAAATGGATGATAATTTCTACATTAAATATACATGTACGTACTGTTAATCTGTTTGATAAATAATTCAGTGCTATAATGCCACTGAAAAAACCAGGGTGCTAAGCACGGATTTGGTAATGCATTGTATATTATATTCAGCTTAATCTCTCTATATACCCCAAATGATTTTTCTTTTCTATTTTTCACCCATATTTTTTTTTTTTAATAAAGAAAACCAAAACAAATTGCTCTTGCATTTTATTTACCCCATTATCAAATGCAAACTAGTCCCCGGCGATTGCTTGTCCATCCCTCTGCTATGACTGGTAGAGAAGTGTCTATCTGATTAAACTTTTAATGGCCTTAAAGTCCTTTAAATTGACAGGGATCATCTGGGACCTCGTTCATCGTGCTGTGATGAGCAATTCCCTCCCCTCTCTCCCAGTACCCCCAGTGCTGAATGGGGAGTCCCCTCCAAAGGCAGGATGCTCAGCCCATGGAGGCTTTGGGGGCATGTCCCTTACCTGGGGGAACAATGCCCATCTGCACCTGCAGCTGCAGAAGCTGGACATGGCAAAAATGAATTGCTCTGCCGTCGGTCTGCGGCGGGAGCTGTCGCAATGGAAATCAGATGGTTTATGTCCTCTGTGACATCTCCTTTGTTATGGGATGGCTTGTCCTGCTGGGGAAGCTGGGGGTGAAATAAAGCATCAGAGAGAATGAGGGCAGTGTCAATATTAGTCTGGGGTTTTAAGACCAACTGAGCTATAATTCTCATTTAGTAGAGCAGTTTGTTGGAAACTACCTTTCTGAGGATGGGGGCTAAAGACAAAGTTGGCCAAGAGCCCTTGGGAAGTTAGGGAAGGCACAGAGGACCACACGTCCCATCCACCGGCTGGCTGCCTCCCAAGGCTGTGTGGGCAGAGGGGGAGTCCTCTCCTCAGGACTGAAAGGGGGGAGGTTGTCCTTTCCCCACCACAATGGGAGGAATATTCTTCATCATTGGCTGATGGGGGTGGGATGACCATTTATTGAAGGGCCCTGCTCTCAGGAGGGTTACATAAATCAGGGCAGCATCCTGAAGACTTTTAAGGACATGTAATAGCTTTGCTTTCCCCCGACACGCAGAGATTTACCTCTTGTCCTAGACATGGCAAATTTAGAGTGGCGGCAGCCAGAGATGCTGCAGCAGCGTTTTGTCAGACGTGTAAACCCCCAGCCTTCAAAGCACTGGCAGAAATGGATGCTGTCGAACCAGGTATGTTTTGACATCAAAGAGCTGCCCCTGGGTGCTCTTTGCTGATGGAGGATGTTGACCTTTTGATGAACAGCTTCGATATTGAGTCTATGAAGATCAACATCCCTTTCTTTCTACAGGGACATCTCTCCCAAACCCAGTGCTTGGCCTTACTTCTCACTGAACAAAATTGCACTCGTACAACTGGCAAAAGGGCAAGGCCCTCCAATGAAGAAAACTTTGATTTATGATTATGTTCACAAATTAAAATTATGAGTGATTCAGGCATGTTGCCACTTTGCTGTGAGAACTCTAATCATGAGGGGTTTGTGAAACCTGAATATTTCACGGATTGCGCGATGAGTTATTATCAGTCCAACAGTTTCTATCAGAAAGTGTAATTTATAATCAGAGCTCTCTGTTCCTTCTTCAGATGCTTCAGTCACCCGGGTGGGACAGAAACAACACACGAGGTCAATGGCTAATCACACAGCCACCTACGAGGCAATCCCTTATCACTTGAGCATTATTCAGCCAAACTGTTCTGAGCATATTTATTAACAAATACCTGCTATCGTGATCAGCTCACTAATGACTCGCTTCCAGTCTGGGTAATTTTCAGAAGAAGGGGAAAGGACAGTGGAAGAAATGTAATTGCAACATGATGAGACTACCTCCCGCCTTCCTCTCCCTCGCCACTACGGGAGCTCAAGGGGGTAATTGGATATTCATATAGGAATAGGCTGAGAAGCTAAATCAAGCTATGGATCAGCCAAATGCTCTATCTTTTCTTCACAGAGAATTTTAAATGACTGTTGCAAGGCAATCACTTCCAAGATGGCTTTTTTGAAAAGGCAGCACAGTTACTGAGATGCTTCAGAAATGCTGCAGATAAATGTGAAGAGTTGGGGAGTCTTTGGAAGAAAGGATTATCTGCAAGGGATATTTCTCCATACATAGCATTAGGAAAGCAAAATTATGTAGCAGAAACAGGTGACAAGGAACACATGGAATTGAGAGCTACCTCCATGGGTGGTAATATTTGATATAGCCATCAATATGAAATATGCAGCCAGATATTTGCCATAATAGGTTCATACGGGGGTTAGCAGCCCCTGGCACACAAACAAGTTACTCAAAAGACTGAGCAATTACCTCAAAGATTTAGGTGACTTTCTGAGGTCCTTGTCAGCCCTTTATCTGTGAATATATTTTTGATTTTAAAAAATGAAATCTTATTTATAGAAAGTCAAATGTTAAAGTGATTCCCACTGTATGTGGTATGTAAGGAGTACTGCAAATATTTAATTGTAGAATCATTATGGTTGGAAAAGACCTCCAAGTTCATCAAGTCCAGCAGTCAACCCAACACCACCATGCCTACTAAACCATGTCCTGAAGTGCCACATCTACACATGTTTTGAATACCTCCAGGGATGGTGACTCCACCATTGCTCCGGGCAGCCTGTTCCAATGTGTGACCGCTCTTTCAGTAAAGAAATTTTTCCTAATGTCCAATCTAAACCTGCCCTGGCACAACTCGAGGCCATTTCCCCTCATCCTATTGCCTGTTACCTGGGAGCAGAGACCAACACCCACCTGGCTACAGCCTCCTGTCAGGCAGTTGTAGGGGGCGATAAGGGCTCCCCTCAGCCACCTCTTCTCCAGACTAAAAGCTATATATAAATACTTCAATGCTAAAACATCATTTCCTGCCTTTGCCTTGTGATTAACTGAAAAATACACGAGGATTTTACAAAATTGAGCTGATAGAACCAGGGTGATTTTTGTTGCCTGTGTCTGTATTTCCTTGTTTTATATTACAGGGCTTGTGCAGTCATTTCCAGAATTTCCTACCACGGCTATTCTTCTTCCTGGAAGATCACTGTACCTCAGTGAGTTGAGTTGCACGGCAACATTCCTGAATTTGGGATCTGATCAGTAACAGAAACAGGTATTTTCTATGAAATCATTGGTTGCCTTAGAGTGCATCATGGAAATTTAACTGAAGCAATGAAGCCAGAGAGAAGAAAAAGGATATTGGGCAAGTTGCTGGTCTCTACATCTCCCTCCTTTCCTTTTTACATCTGATAACCCTGAAAAACTGTTTCTCTGTCTAAGCACCAGCAGGTACATCTTAAGGGTGGATGTCACGAGGACGGAGCCAGACTCTTTGCAGTGGTGACCAACGACAGGACAAGGGGCAATGGGCACAAACTGAAACATAAGAGGTTTTAGTTGAATATGTGGAAGAACTTCTTTACTTTGAGGGTGCCAGAGCCCTGGCACAGGCTGCCCAGGGGGCTGTGGAGTCTCCTTCTCTGGAGATATTCAAAGCCCACCTGGACAATGTCCTGTGCCCCCTGCTCTGGGTGAGCCTGCTTGAGCAGGGGGGTTGGACTGGGTGATCTCCCGAGGTCCCTTCCAACCCTTACCATTCTGGGATTCTGGGATTCTGTGAAGCAGAAATAGGACGGAGTATGCAGCGCCTGGCGACGTTTCTGAACCTTGAGCTGAAATGACAACTGCGAAAGGACCAGAAGGGAAGTGCAATTTCTACACGAGAATCCCCGTCATGCCTGGTAATTAATGCCTCCGGCGTGCGGACCCCTGTCCCTATCACACCGGGCAGAAGCTGAAGCTGTCAGCTCATTTGGGGCAAGTCACCGCAAGGGTTATGAGGCTGTAATATCCCCCGCCAGTTTGTCATGCCGTCTGCAACCCAGGACAGGGTAGTCAGTGCAGGGAAACGTTCAAGGAGGGAGTCCGGGAAAAAAAAAAAAAATGTTGGGAAACAAGAGAACAGAAAAGCAAAATCACATAGCAGTAAGAGGTAACAAGAAACACATGGAAATGAAAACTACCCCCGTGTATGTCAATATTTGCCATCTCCAG
The DNA here is from genome assembly GCF_000687185.1 of Egretta garzetta. Taxonomy (NCBI): domain Eukaryota; kingdom Metazoa; phylum Chordata; class Aves; order Pelecaniformes; family Ardeidae; genus Egretta; species Egretta garzetta. The sequence goes on along the minus strand of NW_009260196.1, from coordinate 1,182,616 downwards.
CCGTATGACCTCCAGAACAAAGGCGAGGGGTTCCCTGCTGCCTAGTGACAGAAACGAAAACAAACATTTCCTACAGCCCAAGCCTGGCTGCAGTGCTGGCAAGTAATCTCTTATTTATATATTCTGCTCAGGGGATAACCTTAGCTCCAGAAACGCCTGGCATTTCAGCCGAACAAGCCCCTCTTTGGGAGGCGCACAATAGCCGGGCGGCGGGCGCGGGGCTCCCTGCTGCGTGCTGCAGGAAGGGCTGGGATTTCCCTTCTTGGTTTCTCTGCATTTGCAGGGGTATTACTCCTCATTCATGAACACAAAAGAAGGAATACAGTGCATATGTTCCCACCTTTTTCTCCCCTACTTCAGCTTATTTAGCAATTACCGTGAGATCCCATGCTGGGAGATGACTCCTCGCCTTCATTCTCCCATTAAAAATGCATTTGCAGGATCAGTCCCAGCAAATTAGTCAAATCAATGATTCAGTTGTCATTAGATGAGAATGTAACACAAAATCTCATTAATTTTCACATTGGCCCCCCAGAAACCACAACTGCCGGAGAGAAATGCTTTTGATGAAATAGCACCTGGGGTCAGGTCTGGTGGTACTTTGAACTGACCCTCATCCCCCACTCCCTGGTCCCTCTCTTCCCTGTCCATACCTGTCTGCTTCCTCCTGAGCACTCATGCCACGGGCAGCTCAGGCACCAAAACCTGTGTTTCTCCTTGGAAAAGATTAGGTTTGGGCTGGTTTGGCTCCCTCACCTGACTCAAACTTAGCCACGTGAGCTGTAGGGATGCGTGGCCAAGGGATGAGAGGACCGTGGGACAGGGGTGGCCCTGCCTTGCCCTGCCCCACAGCGCTGGGGAGTGGCACCTCATCCTCCATCCTTGGCTCTGCCTGCATGGCCCTGAGCGGGATGCTTGGCCCCTGGCAGCTCTGATGAAATTCAGGAGGAGCAATATAAGCAGGAGGCTCCGTGTCTGGAGGGGTGAGCCTGCCAGATTGCTGCTCTACTACACAAAAGGATAAAGTCTTTAGGCATGTGTTTCCTAAGCGCTTTTAAAAGCTGGGTATTAGGGTTTGGAATAAACAGTAATGGCATAGAACAAGTGGGTGGCAGGGTGGGAAATGAAAGCAAAATAATTCTGCTTTCATAGAATCATAGAATCATTCTCCCACTGCCTGAATCTCCAATTCCCAAGCAGCCCCAAGAGATGCAGCTCTGCAGCCTGGCCCCAGCGTGGTGGCAACGTGGACGAGAGAGATGCTTGAAGAATGGTTGGGCTTGATGATCTTAAAGGTCTTTTCCAGTCAAAACAATTCTGTGATTCTAAGAAAGCGGGACAACGCCAACACACTGCACTTGCCTGGGGTTGGCGAGGGGGTTAGGCTAACTTCTCCATTTGGGGACGGTTCCATCAGGCAACAGCCCCATTGGTATTCTGGTCACCGAGGGGTTTATTCCCCCAGCTCTCGGGTGAGAGACACCCCAAGGGGCAGATGCTGTTGGTCGGGTGGATGCTGCAGGCCTCCTGCGAAGGGGCAGTGTGGGAAGGTGGATTCATTTGCAAATGTAAATACCGGCTGTCAGAGCGGGCAAGGGATTAGCTTTGCATATGAAGAGAGAGGTGGCACTGCATGCTGTCAGGCTCATTAGGGAAGCAGGGCCCGGGTAGCTGGGCCATTTGGTAATGATCTACCCACTCCATCCTTCCTTTGTTTCTTTAACAACCCTCTGGCTCAGGCCAGACTCCCTGGGCTTTGCCGGTTTCCCTTCGAAAAAAGCCTGCAGCCCCAATTCATTTTAAGACAGGTCAAGAAACCCAGTACGCATGCAAAAAGGATCTGTGCAATATGAGTTGTCTTTGTTTTTCCAGCAGACCTAAATGGAAAGGAAAATGCCGTCGATAACGGTGTTTTCTGTGGCCACCACCCACCACGGGTCACGCTCTCTGGCAGTCTGTCGCACTGACTCATCTCTGCTACTACTTGTTGTCTGGCGCATCCTTCAGCCAAAGCAAGGGCAAACAAGGTAAAACGTATGGAGTCAAGCCTCTTCCTCGCATGTCCCAGCTCTCAGGGGAAGTAATTTGGATAAGACAGCCCTAAAAGGCAGGAGGTCCCGAAGCTCAAGCAGATCTGAGACTGCTACGGCTGCAGGAGGCCCTGCCACCTTCCTCTCTAACCCTGGCCATACCTTTCCATAACCAGCCCTCTACCAGCAGTTGCACTTGTGTCATCATGTGGCAAGCGAGATGCCAAACCATGCCAAAAATCCAACCTATAGGAGAACAGTGGATTTTGGCAGGTTCCGTGCATTCGTTGCACAGCCACCTGGTCAAACGCAAATATATTCCTTGTGGACATGCAGCGGGAGGTGGGAGGGTGTGGGTGGGAAAGGAGGGAGGGGGCTGCATCGGGTGACCACATCCCGAGACGTACAGCAAAAGCTAAATTACCTCGGCAGGGGACTCCTCTTGTGCTACCCAGCTTGGGCCCAGCCAGTGCCGCAGGGAAGAACCGACGTGATGGGAATTTCACCATCTAACTCCTGAATTGAGCCCATAACTTCAGCTAAAACACAGTCTTTCTTAAAAAAAAAACCAAAAAAAAAATCCTATTCATTACCACTAGAGCTGTAGATCACCTCCTTGTGAAAGGATTCCCCTACCCTGTAGTTTCTCATGCAAATCCCTCGCTTCACCGCAGGTATCTATACTAAGGTGAACCCAAAATTCTCTTGAAGAGGCCTTCTGTAAAAACGAGCTGGAAATCAGCAGCGGATTTCAGATGTGCTTGATCGGTACATGTGCACACCCACCGCTCCGTGCTTGCATTGCCCTGGCCTGTCGGCAAACCCTGCTGGAGAGGAGCTTCGCTTCGGAGCCGGGCACGGGGCGGGCTGGGGGAGCCCCAGCTTTCGCCATCCAGCTCCGCTATTTCCCCCTCAGCCTTGATGGGGCTTGAACGCCGGTTTCCAAGTGACTTATTATATGAAAAGTAATATTTATCCCACAGCTTAGCACCTGGGAAGCCTGTCTAGAGGAGAGCGGGAGCAGGCATTTCCCACTAACAGGGTCTCAGTAACACAGTGGCTAAGGAAGTCACCAACTTTCTGTCTTTTAGTCTCTGCTGCCTTTACTACTGGACGGGCTCATCCTGAGCACGCAGTAAGTATTCTGCTTTTAGGAGGGGTTTCTCTAAGCAGGGAAGTGGGTGCTGGATGGGTTTCTGTTCTCCCCTATTTAATGGAGAAGAGCACAATCCAGGCTTCTCCACAAACCCGTGATTTTTAACAGGGACCTGCTTCTTCGTTGTGTGAAGGTGAGGAGGAGAATCAAACTCCCTTTTTTAGTCCTTCAATAAATGCATGCAGAAGGCTTTCTATTAAAAGTCCCTTTTCACATTCGCACAAAGGAATTTGCATTTACATGCTTCCACCCCCAGGAAGGCTGTGGATTCATCACCTTGTCTTTCTGACTGTGACAGGTAGGGTCATGATGCCCACGTTTAAAGAACCGCAGTTTCTCATCCCGCAAGAGACGGAGTTTCATTATTTTTGTTAACAACGGCACATTTGCTTGTGAATGCCACATTTAGGCGCAAACAATAATCTACAGCAAAATACAGATTTTCTACAACAAGTCATGCAAACAAGGCATCATTCACTCAGACAAGAGTACATTAAAATACATGCAAAACAGCCAAATGAGTAGTAGACTGCTATATTGATGGGTTTATGTTCTTTATTAGTCCTTCAGCTCTGGCTTTGAGCTAATAAAGCCTTATTATGCAGCTCCCTGCACCGAGAAAGAAAATAATTATATTTACTAGGAGAAAAGGGTACTATATTACATCCCAGACCACCTAAGACATTTTCCTATTTCTGTGGGTTCTATAAATGGACTTTATATTGCCTTGGAAATATGTTAATACATAAATGCATAAAAATTATTCTCTCGCCTGCAGCAGGCAATTTGACAAAAAAAAAATAAAATCTGAGTGGAATAGCTGTGTTCTCTGCAGACTGCTAAGAGTCTGGATAGCACCATTGCTTTTGTGAGAGGAGACAAGCAATAAAAAGGTCAGAACTGAGTACAAAAGAAGAGCACAAAATAAATGGAAAGCCTAGCAGTTCAAGGTTTAATCTAATTTTCATTTGGGTTGAAATGGTAAGAGCCTCAAAATACAATGAAATTTTGTCCAAGACTTGAATTTAGCTGATCTTTTAAAAATAGATGATTATCTTTTCTTAATTCAATGACTTTTCACTCCCATGCCTTTCTGTTCTTCTGGTCCTTGGTGTTCAGCATGCTCCTCTACCATGAGGAAACGCAGAAGCAGGAACTATAAGGAACTTAATTAAATTGCAAATCTCCTTAGAAATCCATGCAATCTGCTCTTGCAAGCCAAAAGTCGTTCAAGACTGTGTCGATCAGCTTTTGGATCCGTATCTGACACGGGCACTACCATTTTCTCCCATTTTATCATCTGCTAGGGGTTTCTTCTCCCTTTTCCAATCTTCCTTTCCTGAAAGAGGAGCTAGTCTCTTCATATAGTGTACAAGTAGGTTTTCTTGGCCAGTAAAACGCAGCCTAGGTTTGGTTTCATTTCGCTTTTCCTGCAAAAGTGTCTCTTTTATTCAATTGAAGAGAGATGGAGAATTTTTCCAGCATCCTGCCTCTTAAATTCAGGAGGTCAGCTAGAAATTCAGAAATGCAAAACCTCAGCTAGGTGCCAAAACGCTGCTGTTGATTAGTACATAATAAATAAATAATAAATTTATAAATGTATGCAATGTACAATAAATTAAGCAGCGTTTTGGTTTGATTTGGTTGAGTTTGGCTTTTTAAGTGGCATCTTTGCTGGGTTTTGTATTGTTTCGGTAAAAATACCTTCTGGTTTGGGGAAGCACACTGGTCCAGGGCTGTGATGTGTCCCTCCCATCTGTGCCAGCATGGTACCTGCCACCGCTCTGCCGGCACAACACTGGAAGAAGAAGCTGTCTGTCTCCTGTCCCCTGGGCTGCCTCCTCCACCCTCCTTTCACCACTTTTCTGCCAGTCGCTGCCCAAAATTTAATGGAAACCACCTCCTCCTCCCTAGCCACCTCAATGGAAAAGTTGGTCTAACCATGGGCACAAGAGCTGGGGGGGCTCTCCAGCAACCTTCCCTCCCACACCCAGCCCCACGCTGTCCCGTGCCATTGCCCCTATTTTGTCTCTCCCTCCAGAGGCATGTAAAAGCAAGGCATAGTTTTCAAGCTTTGAACTTTACAATTAAATAGGTGTGGGCCACACCGTGCAAATATTTCCTTTCACCCTGGCCACTGGCTGGAAGAAAGTGAAAGATGAGACCAGGTGTTATTCGTGCTCGCCTCCCTTTAAGGTTTTTCTGCACCGTACCACATATCCCGTCCTCTCTTCATTCTGCTATCCATAGCCACGGTTAAATATAAGCCTTCAAGATTGAGGAGGAAGCCATTGGCACTGGGGAGGCTGGCAGACTCGATGGAAAACCAAACTGATCTGGTGAAACTAATATTTGCTACGTATCTCTACTGCTGTGAGCCTACGTGATCATGAAATCTTAAAAGCATGAGTTACTGCCAATAACACAAAAACGTCTCTGGGGTGTCCTCTGAACCAAAGTACATTGATAGGCATCCAAAGCAAAAAGCCATCAGACTTAATCATGATGTGGCATTTCATGTGAACATCCCCAAGGAAAATAAAGACGCAGGTCACTGGTTCTGCAGAGCACCCTGGGCCAGTACACTGCATCCCGGTCAAATCCACGTTGTTCATAGCTGGCGTTTCAGCTCAATCGGAGGCAAACAGATGCCTTCACGTCCACCCGACCCTGGCCAGGAGACCTGAGTAAAACCAGCCTGCAGGTCTCTGCATCCTGCTGCAACCAGGCCAAACCCTCAGGGCCAGATCTTTTTTCTTTCCACACCTCTTAAATGTGAATTTGTTCCTGTTTTCATACCTACCTGCTCTTACAGTTTTGGAGGGTGCCCAGGGATGCTTTTCAATGTCGAACAGTGGTGTAATTTCTATTTTTATTGAAAGATGTGGCAAAGATGGGCATCAAAAGAAAGAACTGACACTGTCCGTATTTGCTGGCATATGATGCTTATCTCACTCTGCATCAAGAGATGCAGGTTCCCTCGTACAAATGCCTTTTGAAATGAACTATAATTTAGTTCTACTTGACTTAAAAGCAAAAAAAGTTAGATACAGCTGGGAATCCAAAACCATTCAGGGTTTCTCAAAATCCCCGGAATTGATAAAAAAAAAACCCCCCCTTTTTTTTTTTTTTTAATTTGACGTTTCAAACAACAAAGTTTGAGAGCCGACCCCTATGTTTCTTTATTCACCAGTTTTCAAAAGAAAATAACTTTAAACATATTCCCTGTTAAATAGAAGTTAATCCTCCACAAAGAATAAAGACTTGGCAGTGAAAGTGGTTTTTGCCCTGCTTATAAAGCTCCTGGGGGGGAAAATGTAATATAAATGCATGAAAAAAACCCATGCAAGAGTCTAAGCCTGCGAATACCTGCACCTGCACTTATATGTGGAAAGTAAGATCTTGGCCCAACAAAAATCGGTGGGATTTCTGCCCTCAGCTCCAGCAAGGTCACCATTTCTCCCTGTGAACAGTCGGACAAAATGAGAAGGACTGTGCGTAATCAGCTACTCCGCAAATGCAACTACTTGCAAGGGATTGCGCCCATGTTTTTAATTCTCTCCTAAATTAAAGATTAATTATTTCCAAGTGTCGATTTTATTATCTTGCTAATTTGTCCGTGTATGAATCGCTACGCCAGCTGGGCACATGATAATGTCAGCGCCACTCGTTTTAAAAAGGGCTCAGCCGAGGAAAATGCTGAACATCCTTTGCAGAGATTAAGTTCTCTGAAAGGAGCAAGGGAGGCTCGGCAGCGGCTGGTGGGGCAGTCAGCGTTGAATCCCCGGCCGTTCCCAGCACAGAGCTGCATGAGAAGAGCCAGAAGAGCAATCTCCTGGTGTGGAATTCTGAGCAAGTTTCTGGCTGAAACATCAGGAGCAAAAGGAATGGGATTCCACGAAGGTTTTCCAGTTTACATTGAAAGGGAATTGGTTTTTCTCCTTTCTTACACAGGTAATAAATAGTTTGCAGAGGCAAGAGGGGAAATCACAAGCAGTCTGCTTTCACTGCTGGAAAGCCAAATTGCTTTCCCCCCCCCCCATCTCTATCATTCGCACGCTGCGTTAGGGAAAAAAGCGGCTATCGACTTAAGCGCGTGCAGCATTAAAAGCCAGAACTGAAAACCAGTGCCACCCAGTTGTGCCCTGCTGTTTCCCAGATGGAAACTGGCAGAGACTTAATGCCTTCAGCTTCAGGTGGGCCATGAAACGTGGATCAAAACGGGCTCTGAGGAAAGCTACCGTCATTCCCATTTCTGGCAGAAGCACGGAGCAGCCTGGCAAAGTGAATCTTAATTTAGATCGAACCCACCCTGGCTTCAAGAAGGAGAAAAACTAAACTCATGACTGCTTACTTATTTTAAGCCGTGGCCGGCCCACATCTCAGGGTTTTCCTTAAACCTTTCGTATCGAACGGCGTGTCTCGTGCCGCACTTTGCCAACAGCCGCCGCTTCCCTGTAAATATTTCATGGGACTTCGATTAAACATCTGTTTTGCTGGCACGTTGCAGCCCATGCTTGACCTTGACTCCCATCAGAATAATGCGTGCCTCCGGGCAATTTGGTTTCTGAAATGGCATTTGAATAAATCACTAACTTCATAAACAGGGACAGCTCACCACCGGGCATAGATGTTCCGTGGATCCTCTCCAGGAAGAACAGTCGGGTGGAGTAAGACTTCCACGTGCACAGTATACTCACGTTCAGCTTCAGCACACATGTGCGACACGTATGACGGCAATATGCAAGAACATTTGAAGAAGCAAGGCCTGAATGGGAACTGACTGGGGCAGGTTTCTTCCAAAGAAAATCAAGACAAGCATCCAGAATGTGAGAGCTTCAGAAATAGCATCTTTCTGCTGCTCAGCAGGGAGGGAAGTTATTCACTGCCCCTGTGAAAATTACCTTATACTCTCCCTGGAATGGTTTTGATATCGTTCTGCCCAGGGGAAGATAAAGTGGATTTTTTTCTCCCCCTGAGTTTGATTTAACACCAGACAAAATATGTAAAAGTAGCGACACCGGTACTGTGTGTACCAAAATGCAAACAGAGAAAGAAGCTACGAGCTCTATGACACAAGGATGAAAGATTGCCAGATATGTTGGGTCTTTTTAGTGGAAGGGCACCTTTCTTTTTTTTTTGGATAAGGAAGGGGTACGATCATCCCAGGTGGCAAGTCTCCCTACAGTCCCCAGGCAATTACAGGTCACGTTCTTCAGCTATCAAACAGCAGGTTTGAAACTTTCCAAGTGCTGTCGGTCCTGCTTGCCATAATTTTGGATGGTATAAAGCCTCGAGTAGATGAGCGTTTCCGTATCGAGTCCCCGGCACTTGTTGCAGCTTCAGATCCCCGGGAGGGCAAAGCCTGGTGCCCCAGCGGGGGCTTTACGAGCGATGGGGGTTTCAGGTGATGAAAGGAGAGATGTGCGTGCTCGCCCCTTGTGTTCATACAGACGCTCGCTGAGAAAGCTGGGTCTGTGTTAGACCCGTTAGCAGATTTACGGCTCGCTTTGCAATGCTGTAAGTTACTCGGAGAACAGCACAGTAGCTTCCTGTGCTGTTATTTTAAAGCAGGTTTTCTGTTACCATCGATCACAGAAGCCATCTGTAAGCCGAGACCTTTCCAAGACTTAAGTCTCGATGTGAGGGCTCAGAGGGACCCCTGCATCCAAGGAAAGATACGTGCTCCGCTGTGGGGGGTGTGTGTTAAAAATAAAGTCAGCATAAGCTCTTTGTCCTTGAGCAACTTCAACAGTTTCAATTTCCTAGCAACAGAAAACTTTGCCCATGACAGCAATGGCAATTGCCCTTCAGTTCAGTGAGGAAACGGTTCCTCCATGCTCCGAATTATTTGTGTGCCCTCTATGCCTATAGGGTGCAATATGCCGCTTCGGGGATGCTCTTCCCAACAGCTGGTGTGTAGCTGCAAGTAGAATTGCTTTCACCTGGTATTTTATATGTGAAATGTATACTCAGTTTATATCCTAGAAATGTACCTCTGCCTTCAAATGTATATCTTAAAAGAAAAAAAAAAAGAAAAAAAATGAACCTAAATATAAAACTTTGCCAAATATATTCAGGTCCTGGTAAAATCTCTTAGAAACACACAGAAGAATGGCAGGATCAGAAAGGGCTACAAAGACAGGGTCCACGTGAATCTGTCTAAGTGTTTGTCCCCTTGGGTTTTTTTGGTGGCAGAAACTACATTTCCAAAGTAGGAATGAAGTCTTTCCTCGTGGCTGACTGACCGTGGGCCCAGACACTCCAAAATCAGTTCCTCCAACTCATCTGCCTCTGTCCTTCGCTTAACTCAGGACAAATGGATGTTCCCAGATCCTGCACATCACATTTCATAAGGGATTATTATAAGAAAAGCTCATTAATCTTGTCAAGTTGTTCAGAACCGTGCTTGAAGGATTATTTAACAGCAGGTTCTCTCTTTTTTCCCCCTCTTATCCATTTTATGCCTTTCCTGTTTGCTTAGGAGTTTACAACCCTAGTCATGGTACGCTGCGTGCCCCGTCAAAATGGCAGTGCTTTTGGTGACAAGCATTTGACATGCAACATGGAGCAAATATAGGAAAGCGTAGGGCTGACGGGGTACCAGGGCAAAGAAGGGACAGCTTTGCTTTTCTTCACATGGTAGAAAAGTGAACAGGGAATTTTAATTATCTAAACTTTTCGCAAATGAGATTTGGATTAGTTTTGGTGGCAGTTTGAAGGTAAGCATTTTTCTTTTTTTTCCTTAGACGAGGTGCTTAGGGACATGGTTTAGTGGTGGGATGGTAGGGATAGGGTAACGGTTGGGCTGGGTGATCTTAAAGGTCTTTTCCAACCTAAACTACTCTATGGTTCTATGATTCTATCTTTCTCCAGGTTTCTCTCCTTTTCCCAGCTCCTTGGCCGTCCTATATGTCTTTGTGGTCTGCCTTACCAGTAATTCATCTTTCCTCTTTCAAAACACCCTCCATCTGGCCCTTCTCCCAAACTACCCATAGTCTGTCATGGGAATTGCACCTGATAATTTCTCACCTTTACAATGTGCTGCTTTGGGAGGGTTCATTCCTCCTACGCGTGATAAAGCTGGTTTCAACAGGAAAGAAAAGATATTTTGGGTTCAGAGGTGCCAAAAGGAGATGACATTGGGTGTGCTAGGACTGAGATATACTAAACCCAAATGGAATCTCGAGCCACACTCAGTTACAATCTATGAGGATCCACAATATTTTTGCCAGCAAGAAAACATATGTCCTGTAAATGAGCTGCATCAAAGGGAGGAAGAGCTGAATATCTGAGTGTAGAGTACTGGTGATTTCACTGCTTCATTAATTAAGACTGGCTGCTTCACCCTGTGTTCAAGAAGATGCTTGGATCCAGCTGTACATCCGAGATAGGAAAGTTAAATGATAAATGGCATTTAACCCAGCTGATAGGCACGTTTTACAGAGAAAAAATACGAAACGATTATCATGGTGAAATAAAACAACGTAGGTGGCAGCGGTGAATAATTTGGTTCTGTGCAAGAGTGTGGTTTGATCATGCTGTAGAAAATCAGAATATATCCTGATGGGCATAAGTGACGGCCTGGCTGGGCAGGTCACATTCCGCCCCAAAGTGAACCGATGGGGGATGACGTACGTACCCGCATAGGAAGCAAGCGCTGCCTGAAGCTCCCCAAAATACTGAACTGGACTGCAGGAGAGAACAGATCTATCTCAAATTCACAAGACACGGTAAGGGACCGATTTGGGAGCAGTTTTCCTTATATCTCCTTTACGGAAGGAAAAATAAAAGAGGTTGCAGATTGTTTTGGCCTCAAGAAATAAATTTGATGCTTTATAGATTTTCGGGAGATCTCTCGCCGTTCTCTTTTTGCAGATCACTGTTTCTGCTTTCTGCAGAGCTATACATACATTTTTCCCTTAAGATATCCAGCTTTTTCTATAGTGGAACTAAGGGGTCATAACTCCAGCTGTGTGGCAAAGCAGCAGACAAATATCTGAAGTCCTCTGATTAATATACGCATATCTCCGAGTTTCAGGCCAGAACGAGCGTTACTCAAAATTACAGGCCTCCAGCTTAAAGAGTAGCTAAGAGAAATGCTGACAGAAACTAAAGCTGCTCTAATAGCAAGAGAGTGCAAACAGCTGAAAATCTGAATGCCCTTGAACTATTAATTATTCTGCCTTGGAAAGATTAAAAAGGACTTCTGACCGACCCAAGTTCTGCTTTGAAAACAGAGAGAGAAATACAGTATTCCCTGAGTCCCTGACTAGTTTAAGTACGGATTTGTTAAATTTAAGACCTGCCAAAACCCAGCTATTATTTTCTAGATGCTTTGTACCAAGCAGCCTCTTATAAGAAGTGACTTATGGAACATTTCAGGGCTTTTATACCAGCAACAATAACCGCCATAAAACTTGTGGAATATGGTATTAGACTGAAATATCCGCAGCATATGTTCTGACAACATTTTGTGTAGCAGCAGCAGACCTATGAAGGGTTTTAATACAATTAACAATGCCATTAAAAATCCCTGGAATAGCATTAAATTTGATAGGCATTCTGTGAATAAAAATAACGTAAGTTATTGTCAGCTTTCCTTATCAAAGTCAAATATTATTTAAAAAACTTGTGCGGACTTTCCCGGTAACAAAAGGACTGGGTATAAAGAGTTCAGTGCCAGAGATGTATCATCAGCCTCCTTTTAATCTTTACAGCAATTGAAATAATTAATTTACTAACTTGTTTTGACTGTGACAATTCCAGCCATTAACCTCACCCTAGTTTTCATTTGGCTTTGAACAGACATTTAGCAATTTCCACTCTGGAGAAAAAAAAAAAAAAAAAAAAAAAAAAAAAGGCTGTTTTTGAGGAGGAGGTTTGGTGACAAAGCTCAGACCAGCTTTGGGGGCTGTATCTGAAATCCGTAAGGGAAGAAGCCCCACATGGACGCTGTGCAACCACTACAGCTACTGCCACAGCCCCCTTTGCAATGACTTTGGGAAGATTTGGGCTGACTGACTGGTGCTCTGCGAACCTCCCACCCACAGTGAATTAAATTATGGTAGGAAGAGCTGGGCTTTTCCTTGCAGAAGAAATGGCGAGACCGCCTTTGTAGCCCTGATGACAGAATTGCCGTCAGTCACGGATCAGTATTTGTACACCCCGAGAGGAGTTAGTTAGTGTGCTTAATCAGGGCTGAGATGGGCAGGAAGGAAGATTTATACGGCTCTTCTTTGGTATGTGGAATTAAAACAAAGCAAACAGGCAGGAACTGATTTCCAAGACAAGTGGTCTTGGGCATGTTATTGATACAAATCAATTCATCAGCACAAGTAAAAATGGGGCCAATCTTCGGCTTTCTGCAATTCCTTTTTTTTTAATCCAGGCATTTTCTGAAAACTAATCTTTGGCCAAGAAAACTATTACTTTTGATACAGGCTACTTTTTTTTTTTTTCTTCTTTTTTTTTTTTTTTTTTTTTTTTTTTTCAGGCCTT
>NW_009260196.1:1147383-1169449 GCF_000687185.1 Egretta garzetta | reverse complement strand
ATTCCCCCCTGGAAAAAAAAAAAAAAAAAAAAAAAAAAAAAAGAAAAGAAAAGGCTGTTTTTGAGGAGGAGGTTTGGTGACAAAGCTCAGACCAGCTTTGGGGGCTGTATCTGAAATCCGTAAGGGAAGAAGCCCCACATGGACGCTGTGCAACCACTACAGCTACTGCCACAGCCCCCTTTGCAATGACTTTGGGAAGATTTGGGCTGACTGACTGGTGCTCTGCGAACCTCCCACCCACAGTGAATTAAATTATGGTAGGAAGAGCTGGGCTTTTCCTTGCAGAAGAAATGGCGAGACCGCCTTTGTAGCCCTGATGACAGAATTGCCGTCAGTCACGGATCAGTATTTGTACACCCCGAGAGGAGTTAGTTAGTGTGCTTAATCAGGGCTGAGATGGGCAGGAAGGAAGATTTATACGGCTCTTCTTTGGTATGTGGAATTAAAACAAAGCAGACAGGCAGGAACTGATTTCCAAGACAAGTGGTCTTGGGCATGTTATTGATACAAATCAATTCATCAGCACAAGTAAAAATAGGGCCAATCTTCGGCTTTCTGCAATTCCTTTTTTTTTAATCCAGGCATCTTCTGAAAACTAATCTTTGGCCAAGAAAACTATTACTTTTGATACAGGCTACTTTTTTTTTTTTTTTTCTTTTTTTTTTTTTTTTTTGTATATCGTACTTCAGCGCTTACTCAGAGGCGGCAGTAAAATGAGTAGCGGTGCTGAGGAGCACCTGCCCTCGAGCCAGCCCTCAGCCCGGCCCCAGCTCCCCACCTGCGGAAATTAAGGCAACGGATCCCTGTGACCGAAATGGGGAGAGCTCTGGAGCCAGAAGCCATTGCGAGCCAGGAGCTGGGGCAGATGCGCCAAGGCTTTGTGAAGCTCAGCCTGGAAACGAGCTTTTTCTTAAGCTGTCGAGCATTCAGAAGAGAGCCAGTCTGTTAGCCGAGGGAGCCTCTGGAATTCTTCCTAACCTAGTGTGAGGTTCTGCTGGTTAAATGGGAGCCAACTAAAGGGATGCGATCGCAACTGCTTGCGTAGGGGTGTGCGTGAAATTGAGTTTCAGCAGGGGGTGGGTGGGAGGAGGAGGGAGCCCCACTTCAGGACCACAGCCCAGAGCCTGACTGAAATGGTGGTGACCGAGTCACCTTAGAAAAAGTTGATCTCCGCTGGACATCTGTCCCTACCACAGCAGCTACCAGCGCCGGTGCTGGAAGCCTTACCACCACCGAGGGTAACATCCAGCGATGAACCAAAGATGCTTCCCTTTTGGCAAGCGCTCTCTGCAGCCCAGCTTTGAGGCCCATGGATAACTAGATTAGGACAAAAGAGCAAAACGGCAAAACCCTCCAAGTCCTCCATTCACCGGCAATAGCGCAGCTGCTCAGGGCACGACGGCCGCGCGGGCAGCGCTGTTGGTAGGGGTCCAACATTTTGCCAAAACCATTGTAAAAAAAAATAGATGAGACGCATACTGCTGTGGTAGGAGTGACACCACCTTGGCATCGGCACAGCTGGGGAAGGAAGGCAGTGGTTTTTCCTGCCATATTGCGCCTCTGAGGCACGAGAATACTTCAGCTTTCAGGAAAGTAAGTCTTGCGTCCTTCCAAGGAAGGAATTTTTACTGGTACAGTCCTCCTGAACCTTATTTTTCCCAAATGCTTCTATGTGCACCCTCTCTCTGTTGTGCTCTTCCCAGGCGATGTGAAGCTGTTCTTAAAGAAAATGGCATTTTTTTCCCCCTCTGCTCTGAAATTCTGGGAAGCATTTTCTGCTTCAAAAATTGCTTGTTGGAATTGTAAATTCAAATTACTGCCATACATTATGGCTTTCTTTGGCAGCAGAGCAGAACCACAGAGCCCAGTAACATATTTCATCCCAGGGAACGTATCAAACATATGTAGAATAAGCTAGCGGTGAGAAAAATTGAGCTCCTTTGTGTGCTACTAGTCACAATGAGCACTGACATGCAAAAAAAAAAAAGCATTTTCAGAGGCTGAGCCGAATGAGGATGAAGGATGGTGGAATGGTGTTATGGAAGTGAGAGAAGTTTACTTTCCATAGGTGCTATAAGCAGCCCTAACTGGCAAGACGAAGCATGCTATATCACATACCACCACTGAGACAAATTGATGGTAAAAGCTCTGGACAGCAGGAGATGCTTGGGCAAGCATTTAAAGCAAACACCGAGGAAAGGCTCCAGCTTCGAGGAGGTTTGCTCTGTGGGACGTACCATATTTAAACAAATTATTAGGGTCCCAAATATTGAGGAATAAGGCCCTGTACATAAGCTATGTCTGGAGGCTTTCGGAGGGGACATGCAGCGAGCTCATCAGCCCCTGGCTGTGCCAAGGGCAAGTACAGACCGAGAGCCTTGGGGATGCCTTTGAGAAAAGAATGGTCTAAATAACATGAAGGGCAAGAGGAGAGACCAATAACTTATCAGCCCCTAGCACTAATAAAACCTGAAAGAATTCAAATAGGAAAGGAGCCTCTGGCCTGGGTCCACGGATCTCATGTCTTTATTTATGAGAGGTCATTGCTAACTGAAACTCGCCATAAAACACCTCGTGCCATGGCCAAAAAGGGGCTAGCAAACCTCATTCCCTCTTCACAGCCTGCAGCAGAGATAATATCCCTACAGACAGAATGGAGACCACTTACCCTGTCTGCATTTTTATCCCTTTCCTCAGCTTTTGTCTATGGCTTTGTCTCTGTGGGTCTAAGTCTTTTCTGGGTAGATGTTCCGCATACACCTTCTCATGTAGATATGCCACCAGCAATTATATGGATGCAATGGTAGTGTTCTTCTTTTTCTATTTTAGATGCTCACAAGCCAGTCTTGCAAATCCCTTGAATGCATGCAACTTGTGTGATTTATCCCTATCAGAGACAGATAAGAGGGTTTTCATACAACCACTGGACAAAATCATGGGTCACTTAGCTTTAGCTAAGGGAAACTAGATTGCAGGGGAGAAAACACAGAGCTGCCTATGATTACAGTGCTTTGTCCTCGGCTTGAGGTTTTTTTTAAATAGTGAAACCAGCTTTATAGGAAACAGTTCATTATTCCTTACCAACAGCAAGAATTCAAAAGGAAATCGAGGGGTGGAAAGCGTCCAGCAGGTTTATCTAGGATTATCCTCTTTCTTTTGAGTGAAACAGCCCTTTTGCAGCCTCAGCTTCCCAGGCTACATCTCCCCGCAGCACACGGAGGGTGATGAATGCGTGCTGCAGGCACTAACACCAGGTAGCACCCATAGAGACGTACGGGTGAACCCAAAGAGATGTCCCCACCTCCCCAGCTGGGGGGTCTCCATCTCTGGCTGTTCTTCACCAGCAGTCAGGAGTCAAGAAGATGAAATTAAGCCATTTTATTGCTATAGTTTAGGTGATACCTTACTCGGCAGGTAAGGTTTCTTAGTACACCGGAGCCATGCCCACCCTAATCCATGCATCTGCTTCTCATCACCCTTAGCTGCCCTGAGCATGGTTAAGGGGCAATTCCCACACTCTGGCAAACAGAGAAACACCAAGTGTCCCCAGGCATTATTCAGGTCACAGAAAGGTTTTTAAGTTGCCAGGACAGGAAATTGGATGGGGAGGGGAAAAGCTGTTCTGACTCTTCCCTTTGCCAGCAAGACTAGGCAGAATCAAGCTGCCTGTTTTTTACAAGTAGGATGCAGCTGTTGGTCTCATGTGATTTATCCCATGTAGGATGAGAGAACGGATCGTGTGAGGAATGGCTTCAAGTCAGGATCTCAGCGGGATTGATTTTCTAACTTAGTTATCAAAGCATTTTATTCTTCTGGGCTTTCAAGCCTACCATAGCCAGGAGTCCTAAATCTCACTTGTATCTTCATAGGTGAAACACCGAACTACCAGTGAGCTCTCACCCTGATTTTTCTAATCCCAGAATCAGCAGGGTGACAGGACCCAAGCACAGAGGCTGGGGCTGTCCCATTCATGGTCTTGTTGGCTCCAGGAATTTGAAATGTGCAGAAAAAAATGGAAGTCATTTGTGCAGCATTTAGCTGAATGGCTCAAAAATCTTAGGCCAAGCCATAGCCAGAAAGCAGCATGGCCATTTCATGAAAGCCTGGCCTATGGCCTGGTGCCCATCAATCCTCCGTGCCTGGAGAAGACCTGGCAAACAACAGTGCGACCTGTGCAGTGCTTGGGAATTCAATACCCCACCGGCTGGCTCGGTGGATTTATCGCTACCCATCCTTCTTCCCAGAGTCATAAATCAAATCTTTCCTGTCCTGTCCTAAAATGTCATTATGATTAGACAGATGAAGGGAATGAAAGCAGAAGTAGAGCCATAAAACAGTATAGTATAGTCAGAAAGTAAGTTTAAAAGTCATGGGTCTCCTTCAGGTTTCTGAGAACTTAAGCAATATTCCCTCTTTTGGCCTCTTGCTGTTTGTAAAGTTAAAGGACTGGAATATAATATCCACCCTTGTTTTGCATATATTTCATTAATCCTCTATTAACACTTTACAGCTTGATTTTTATTAATAAAGAACCTTAATTCTGGAGTGGGAAGGAAATAGTTGTGGAGTGAGATGGACGTGACCGTACAGCTCCGGCAAGTTAGCCAATGCACTGTCCCATGCTGAAGAGAGTAGCAGCTGAAGTAAATCTAAATATTTATATTTGTAAGGTAAAACCAACCAACTCTCTTTAAAAGGCCCACACATAAATATGGCAGTGTTTATTTTATGATATTTTGAGACTCATGAAATCAAATTTGTTTCAAATGAATTGGTTTGATATTAATCAAGGAGAAAAGAAAAATGAGATCTACGGTAACATACTTATTTAAAGTGTACATTTTTGTATATTTAATAGATAAATTTGCTTTCCACTGAGGGGGGACAGGACTTAATCCCACTTTATGCTCCCCAGGGGGGAATTAAATTGACTTCCATGAGAGGTGGATCTGGCCCTGCATGACCATGTGCATGGTCCATCTAGCTACACAAGAGGAACCAAAGGGCACAGTTGTACCTAGAACCCATAAACCTGTCAGAATAACCAGCAAAGCACAATTATTTATGATTCACAGTTTGTTTACCTACAATAGTGTTTTGCATAACAAATAAATGAGAATTTTGAAATCTGCTTGTGGACAAGTTCATGGTGATGAAAAGTGGGGAGGTTCACCCAATAAATAATTTACTATGAATTAAACATTCATCACCAGTACTAGAAAAGCAATAAAAGTCTTTGGTTTAAATCTTTCTTTTTTTTTTCAAATTGGTTTTTAATGATGGATCTAAGCCACAAGTGTACATGTAGACTTTGAACATCTGTGAGGGATTGTTTTCACCCCTTGAATTTTACTTCAATCTATTATATAAATAGGAAATATTTTGCAAAGTACACACCTAAATACACAGACTGGGGAGACGCAATGTTTCAGTGACTTGGATTTTGGGCTTCGATCAAATAAATGAAATCAGGGAAACATCTACAGGGAACAGGTATTGAATCTGGGTGAATTGTGTCTAAAATGTAAACCAATATATCTTCTTTATTATTACTATTCTTTTCTTTTTTTGGTTAATGGGAAAAAAATGTGTGCTCAAAATCACCTGTTCATTGTTACAGATTGCTTAAAGCCAAGTGTGTTTGGAGGCTACCACTGCATTTCACTTGCTTTATCTTATAGCTAGAAGGTCAAGTCCCCGGGGCAGCAGCGCTCACAGGGAATAATGGTTCCAGGGCAGGTTTAGGTTGGACATTAGGAAAACTTTTTTCACTGAGAGGGTTGTCAAGCGTTGGAATGGGCTGCCCAGGGAAGTGGTTGAGTCCCCGTCCCTGGAGGTATTTAAAAGATGGGCCGACGAGGTGCTTACGGACATGGTTTAGTGGTGGGATGGCAGGGTTAGGGTAATGATTGGAGTTCATGACCTTAAAGGTCTTTTCCAACCTGAACACTACCACCAGAAGAAATGACCATCCCAAGCCTCATGTCCAGCAAGTGCAAGTGATGCATTTTTGATTTGCCTTTTTGTATCAACAAATAACAGCACACATGCTTAAAAACGTAGTTCTGCCAAACCGAAGTACTGTCCTGTATGTTGTTCATGATGTCGTATAAAGACTCATTGGAAAAGATGAGCTTGCTCCATCTGAGGGCCAGGTCGGGCCAGGTCATACCCTGGGCAGTCAGAAACCCCCAGGCATTCAGGATGGGGACTTCATGACCACCTCCCAGCCTGAACACCAGCCAGCCAGCCACGGGGTGCTGCTGGAGGGGAGCAGAGCCGGGGCAGCCACGCGTTCAGCTGCTCAGACACCCATGCTATTTCCATGAGCCTTGCATTTTGTGCTTTCAGTAGGAACCACTCCCATTTACCCAAGACAGAAAAATGCCAAAAAAAAAAAAAAAAAAGAAAGAGCTCCTGGCAGAGTTATCCAAAGCCTGAAATCTTAATTTTTCTCAGAAATAATTTTCCCTCTCCAGGGGAGGGGAAAAAAAAAAGGAGTTTTATTATTGTGGGAAGTAGTTGAAACATGAGACGAAACCATTAAGCATTTTGTTTTGTAAAGCTATCAGAAATGTGGTGTTTTATTGCTTTTGGCGTTAGCATGCGCTGTTTTCCAGCTCCACTGCTCATGTTTCAGCACATACAACCTTACCCGACATGATACGCATGTAACTTTGGTATCTTATGTAGTGTGAAATTCCCAAGAAAGAGGATGGGAAGACTCAGGCAGATGAAGTGCAGCCACGCGGTTGGCTGGGAGAAGACAAGCTCTTCTACTTCTAAGGCATGGTGCACCCTAACACTCCTCCTGACTACCAAGGAACGAAGCCCGTGAGATGTACAGTGGCTTCTGCTCCCCGTGAAACTCCTGCAGGACAGTGGAGAGTCATTAAAAGTTTTCTTGTTTTGCAGTAGTTGTTATCTGCAGCATCTTAAAGGTGGGATTTCTAAGTAGAAGTGCGCAAGCCTTGCAGGTTTCAGGGTGAACAGCGGGGATCAGCCAGCAGCCCTGACAACTCAGCTCTGCAGTAGCCGAGACTCAAACAGGAATCCCCACGTGCCATAGGCAGCAGCTTATTGCTGGGTCAGCTGGAACCTTTTCCTGCTTGCAACGACATTGGCGGCTCTGTGGTTATCTCCAGCTGAAGAGGGCTTTCGCATATTTTGCTTCAGCCTGTGGCTGCACGAACAGAAAATGCAGTCTGCAAACACAGAGCGAAAGCGCGTGTGTTTGCCGATCTGGTGGAAATCGGGCCAGCGCTATTATTGGCTTCGCTAGTGACGTTCCAGTTTGAGAGAACAGAATCTGACTTGTTGAGGCTGATTTTCATAAACCATTTTTTAATGATTTATATTCCTTCTTCGGGTATTCATTTAAAGGACTGAGAGAGATTTGGACCATTGCATTAAATATATTAAGGTGCCATTTTGAGAGTATTCCTGGGCATGTGTGCTAAATTTGAAAACTCAACGTACTTGCAAAATTGCAAATATAAATCAAATAACAACTAAAGCATTTCCTCAGACCAATGGTCCTAAGTGCTCTCAACAGCTGGAAGAAGCGCAGACTCTTTGCTATGCAAAACTGGCGTTATAGATTTGGAGCATAGAGAGACCTTTGCTAAACTACAGCAATCCGTCATGTTTAAATGTGTTTGTTGTTAGCAGGGCACAAGCATGATTTGATTACCGTGGTGTTCTGAAAAAAGAAAAAAAAGAAAACTATGCTCATATTGGGAAAGGCAAGAAAAAAAGCTTTTGGGAACCAGCTTAAGTTAGAAGGGGGAGTCGTGGTTGTCATCTCCAGCATTTTCTGTCTTGGCTTTTTAGAGTTTTTTTTTTTTGGAGAGAAATGGACAAGAAATTAGCAAAATATTTAAGAATTCACGAATGCACGTGACCTTCAGAGTGAAATTTAGGACCGCAGCACATGAAGTCTCATTATTTTTAAATTATTTATCTAGTTCATTATCAATCTTAGCAGATAAAAATAGCCCCTTAACTTTTTCAGCATCAATCCTGCTCGGGGGGGGGTACAGATCCCATGTGGATGCTGGACTGCACCTCCATCCCAGGGACACTGCAGGAGCCCATCCTGCACCTCCCTGTGGCCCTGGAGGTGCCAGGACACCAGGGCACCCAGCCAGGGAGGAGGGTGGAGGGGAAGCTGGGCTGAGGGGGATTATAAAGCTCCCTGAATGGGGAAGATGTGGAACAAAACAGAAAAAGCTATGAACTACTTGGCAATTACTGGTCCTACTTCAAGTCTCTGTGGTACCTCCTGTGGCTGGCTGGATAAGAAATACAGCCAGCTTGCAGAATTAGTTAGACTACAGCTTGCTAATTTTACGATGCAATACGTACTCCGAGGTTCACTGTCCACAACATCCATCTCCTTCCACAACACCCAGCTCCTTCAGTTTTACTTGTATAATTCACCTTCTACAAAGCAAGAAGTTTGTGCTACTTAGAATCATAGGATCATGGAATTGTTTAGGTTGGAAAAGACCTTTGAGATTGTCAAGCCCAACTGTTAATCTAACACTGCCATCCCACCACTAAACCATGTCCCCAAACACCTCATCTACCCTTCTTTTAAATATCTCCAGGGATGGGGACTCGACCGCTTCCCTGGGCAGCCCGTTCCAATGCTTGACAACCCTTTGGTGAAGAAAGTTTTCCTAATGTCCAACCTAAACCTCCCCTGGTGCAACTTGAGGCCATTTCCTCTTGTCCTATCACCCATTACCTAGGAGAAGAGACTGACTTCCACCAGAAGTGTTCATTAAGATGTGCCACTCCAAAAAACCTTTTGAGTTCAAATGAACGGTAAAAGTTTTGCAAGTACCTCCTCAGTTATCTGTGTGCGAGGAGAGGACCTGGGCACCACGCAGAGTGAGCCCCCGTGCAGACCCCCCTTCACCAACAAGCTGCAACACCTAGGCAGAGCGCACGCCTGCTGCGTGCCAAAGCTCTGCTGTAGGTAAGATGCTGTGGAATGATTAGCAGTAGTCCTGAAGCCAGAGAAATCAGAGTGTGATACATTGGTAAAAGGATTTGAAGACCACAGTTGCACACCGAGATGGATGTCCTGCCTTTCCCAGGCTGTGGGAAGAGGGCAGTGAGTCCTAATGAAGGAGCTGTGTCAGTAAAAAGCAAAACGACGCAACTATTTCTGCCAAAGGGAGTGGGAAGAAGAGTGGGACAAGGGTATAGACTTTTAATGAACTCTTGGGTGTTATGGCTGCCTAGGTTTTCTCTTGACAGAAGGCAGAAATGGTTGTCGCCTTCCTTACAGGGCAGACATGCCCATGAGTGAAGCTGTGCACAGGACCAGCATCACAAACCACTTCGCTTCCCTTCGTGTACATCCAGGACTGCACCACAGCATACTTACTTCAGGCTCTAAATAGCCATGGCTACCTCAGCAGCTGCCATAGCCACATATTTCATCTTCACACAGTGGTCATTGTACTTGAATTTAAGGGAGTCTTAAATGACAGAGCTGAATTCATTATCAATAGATCTACACCCTACTTTAAAAATCTGTCCTGGTTTCAGCTGGGATAGAGTTAATTTTCTTCCTAGTAGCTAGCATAGTGCTGTGTTTTGGATTCAGTACCAGAAGAACGTTGATAACACACCAATGTTTTCAGCTGTTGCCAAGTAGTGCTCAGACTACTCAAGGACTTTTTGAGCTTCTCCTGCTCGGCCAGGTGCATAACAAGCTGGGAGGGAGCACAGCCAGGACAGCTGACCCAAACTGACCAAAGAGCTATTCCAGACCATAGAACGTCATGCTTGGGGGGGTTAGTTGGTCGGAGAGGGGGAAGAGCGATCGCTGCTCGGGCCGGGCTGGGCATCGGTCGGTGGGTGGTGAGCAGTTGCGTTGTGCATCATTCATTTTGTATATTCTGTATATTCTCTTACCATTCTCATTATTACTATTATTGTTCTTTTCTCTTATTAAACTGTCTCTATCTCAGTCCATGGCTCTTACCTTTTTTTTTCCTTCCCGATTCTCTCCCCCATCCCGCTGAGGAAGGGGGGAGTGAGCTGCATGGTGCTGAGTTGCCAGCCGGGTTAAACCACGACAAAATCAAAAGTGCATGGCATAAGCAGGCGTGTTCATCATGGGCAGATGGTTGCGGGAGACGAAAGCAGATACTAAGTCAAAGATATTTTTCTTTTGTTATAACGCACATGGGAATTAGGAATAATGGCTATGTCCTGGCACTTTGATAGGAGCCTGGGGAGAAAAACTGCCAAATGTGGTACTGAAAAACAGCGACAAAAATATTTATCATTTTCAGCAACATGCGTATGCTGAGTTTAGCTACGCAAATAGCCTTAGATACAAAGGTCTTGTATAATAAATGAAGATAATTCCTGTATTCTTATTGTCCAACACAAACAAACAAAATAGTGAGCAGTTCTGTTCTTGTCTTTCTGCTAATGATGTTTCTAAAATTCTTCAAGTGCAACAGGTATTCATCTAAACTTGGGGAAAAAAAAGAAAAATGAGCCGGTAGGCAGAATCCAAGTAACACCTTCATTTTCTAATAGATTTTCTTTTCTTTGAACATTGACACTCTTTTGTTTTCCTTTCCAAGATGTAGCCATAAACTAGTTTATCAGATACAAATAAAATTTTCCTAAATTCAACAGAGGAGAATAACGAATTGGTTTTATAGGCCTATAAAACAACCTGAGTCTGTGAGCATTTTGAAATAATGGTGTCAATTAGGATCTGTAATGCATTCCGGGAGATATCATAAGAAATGTGGCAGCAAGCTCATTTTTTCCTTTCAGAATGATCACCTACAATATGCAATAAAATGCTAGGATGTACTCATAAAAGAGCCATTGCGCTACCCTCCCTAATATATATGCAAATATTTCATCACTTTGAAACTTTGAGACACACGAGAAAGCTGTTAGAAATTAACAGCAGCTTCCAGTTGCCATATAAATCAAAACAACAGCTCTTCTCTAAATAAAGAACTTGCTTAGGGAAGTGAGCGCCTTTGATTAAATGCTGATGGGAATTGGCCCCGCTCGCCGTCATTGCCGTTGACAGGCAGAGCCTGGCTCTCCTTCTCCTCTGCAGACGTCGTGACGTCTGCCATCGCTGCTAGAGTGCCTTGCGTTGTTCTCGCTTTGGGGCCATCACCTTTGCAAGGTGAGGACTTCTGCAGTTTAAAGGACATTATAGTCCCCTTTGGCCACGGAACCAAACCGAGTACGTTGTTCTGGGGGCATCCCAGAAGTTGAGAGGGGATGAAAATACCCCGGCTAAAGCCCTTTCCTCTGAAAACCTTCTCTGAAGTCATAACCAGTGGCGTGTTCTCTGCTCTTTGTACCAAAAAGCACAGTGATTCTGCAGGAGACATCACCCTTCACAGCAGCAGGAGACAGCAGGATGCCCACCCACATGAACGCATTTCTGGACTAAAGCAGCCTGAAGGAAGTAATCAACATTTCTCTAAAGTTTGTTTAAGTTGGAAAAAAAATACATACTGCTCTCTAGGACTGAATCGTCACAAGCAAATGATGACGGAGAAGACTGAGCAGAAAGTCAGGAAGGTCAAATTATAGGAGTGCCCACCGTGACGCTGCAATGGGCAGCGCCCATTCAGCAGCAACAGTTGCTCAAGTAGCAGCCTATTTTTTAAGGTCCATAATGGATTCTTGCCCTCAGAGGATGGAGAAAATCATCATTTAATCTCTTAAGGAAGACAGTAAATGAGAAATGATTTGTTCCCAACCAGATGGGGAAGAGCAGAAAAATGGGAGATTTATTTTAATAGGTGGCAAGAACCAAAAGATACAGAGTGCATCGAACTCATTTTCACTTGCCCTCCTGTGTATGCGTACTTTTCTACGCATAATCGGCCTTTTTATCCGTCCCTGCCGGCTGAACATTGGAAACTATCTAGCTCTGTACAGAACTCAGAAACTCAAGCCAGCTAAGGAACAAGGTTGTTCTGCAGCCTGCAGTTGGTCTGCAGAACCATATAGAAATGGACACTGCAACAGCTCATCTAGGCCGCTGCCCCGCTAACGCAGACTTCTTCCCTAACGACAAGCAAGCGTATTGTCCTTCCAGTCTAACTTTAAACGTGTCGAGTAGCGGGGCTCGGCTGGAAGTTTATTACACAGGATAATTGATTTCACTGTCAGAAACAGAGCCGAGAAAGTAACTCATGGCAAATAATGTATTCAATGAATAAAGTTTCTTCCCTTGCCCACAGTCAGCCTGCTAGCAGATCATGAGTCCCTTCACTGTATTCACTCCTCGGAGCGTTTCGTGCACTGGTTTGCCAACAGGCAGAGAGCCACGCATTGCAGGTGTATTCTTTCAGGGCTGCTTTGGCTGGTTATTCACAAAATTTCCTTTCTGGACACAAAATCAGCAGGAGGATCTGAGCAAACCACCAAGCCTCATCATGTCTCAGAAAAAGCAAAAAGAATGAAACATGAGTGAACAGCCAAAGGCAGGAGGTGAGGAGGACACCCATGGGATACGAGCTGCTCTCCGATGTCTCAACTGGATGTTCAACACCATGAACAGGATGCCCAGAGAGGTAGTGGAGGCCCCATCCTTGGAAACATTCAAGGCCAGGTTGGACGGGGCTGTGAGCAACCTGATCTGGTTAGTGGTGTCCCTGCTCCCTGCAGGGGGGTTGGACTAGATGGCCTCTAGGGGTCCCTTCCAGCCCAAAACATTCTATGATTCTATGACGGCACATGGTTTGCTGAGGCAAACCATGTTTCTTGCTGAACTCCTGTCATTGCGCATCATTGTCACTCCTCCGTTCGTGTGAGCTCTGCATGGACCCCAGAACTCAGTACTACTTCAATCTACTTTAGACAGGGTCCCTAATTAATGGCAGAGCTGAGAACAGACGCTGGATCTGACTCTAAGCAATTTTGGCTCACAGCATTTCTGAAAAATTTCAAAAGCACAACATGTCAAGCAAAAAAAAAAAAAAAAAAGCAAAAAACTTCTGCGTACTGTGAAATTTCAGAAAAGGAAACGTTTTTGCAAACTGAATGTTGAACATTTTAGAGCTTGAATGTTGAACATTTTAGAGCTAAACTCCAAGGAAAGTTGCACCACGTGCTAAAGTTCTACTCAGTTTTTTTTCAGCGAGATTAAAAGCAGTCATCTAATTTGCATTAGGGATTATATTTTCATATTCTCTGTGAATTATAGAGCATAGAAGATATTGCCCATTAAACAGCAGTCACTGAAAGCTCACGGTTCCTCTCCAAGAAGTAACGTTTCTTTGCCTTGCCTCTCTGGGAAGAGTCTAGGACGTACGTGCTCCCCACACAGCCCATGACATTGCTCGTTGCTGAGGTGAGATGTCTCATTCCTGGGCAAGGGGGAAGTGGCAGGAGAGCAGCAAGGTCTCCAGTACTGAGGAGCAGCATCTGCAGATTTAGCTCCGTCTGCTGTAAAGCAAAACATGCAGGAGAGGGAGGAAAGAAGAAACGCAGGTCTTGGCTGCAGCCAGCCAAGCAGACATGGTTTATTAGCCAGTGCAGAGCTGCAATGACGGGAAGGAATCGCTGCTCCTACCAGCAGCATGGAAAGTCCAGCCGTTGGGGGGGGGGGGCGCTCACATTAACTGCTTTTATATTCCTTCATGGGAACAGCTACTAACTCAGTCCTGCTGATTGCAAAACCCAGGAACTTCATGCTTTGAAGAACTATAATAATGCCTTTGTATGTGCTTATACTATGGAAAAAAGGAGAAGCAAGCCCCTTGCTTTCAAGTTAGAGATGAGTGCTGGGTAACTCTAGAAATGGGTTGGATGCTGTGGAAACAATTCAGGTAATACATTTTGTTCCCACAAGGGTGCCTTGTTTATAAATTACTTCTGGATCCTGCACTCCTGCAGTGAATTATCTGCTCTGCTTAGCCCCCAAAAGCATGACTGATTGGTAGGAGCAGGCTCCGCCATGGTCTCCAGCCCTCTGCTCCCCTTCCCACCTCCCATGTCCACCTCTGGTGACACAGCCCTGCTGCTCGGGCGGGCAGCGCCAGGCACAGGCTCTGCTGGCTGAAAATGCTAGTGGAGAGGTAGGACCCATGGAAGAGGCTTTTGGGGATGACTTAGGGGCTGGAGTATTTCAGGGTATTTCCACAGAGTGGAAAAAGCGCATGTTCACAACAGTGAGTGGGTACCACCAGTCTGCTTCTCTCCAGCAGCTGGGGACTCCAAAATACAGTCCTGAAACTCAAAGGGTCCCTCCACTGAAGGTGAAGGGGAAAAAAACTCTTTGAGAGACCAGTAGCAAAGACACAGAAGGGTTTGTGTGGTTATGTTCCCATTATTTACGATCTACAGTAGCACCCAACACGCACATCCCTCTCCCAGGCAGTCCTTGCTGTGTGGAGCTCGCAACCACACCGACAGATCGACATGCAAACTCTGAGAAGAGAAACTATTTCAGGGTCCCAAGTGCAAGACAGGGTCCCGAGGACAGGGGAAACACAGAAGGCGCTGGTTCTCTGACCTGCTCCAGGAGACTTTAAGAACCAAAAGGACAACGGCATAGCAATGGATTTGAAAGACAGTTTCACATCTTTTGTTTTGCTTACATTTTATTAGACAGACATCAACCATTCAAAGAAAGATTTTTGAGTAGGTGCATCTTTTTCTTTGAGCACCCACCAGGGCCTGTGCTGGCACAACACGTTAAGTCTGCGTGCAAACTATAACTCGGTGCACAGAGTAGAAGAAAGAAAAAACCCATTCCTTCCATGCCATTTTCCCATTCTAACAGTTCCCAGACTTCCATAATACTTTCTAAGGCCAGTAAGAGGCACCAATTTGGATGACAAAATCAGAATGCCCTCACTCCTTTCCCTGCACGTGAAGGCCACCGAGTCCTCGACAGGACAAGGTAGTGAATCATCCCCAAAATTGCTGCCCTGCGGGGATGTTGGCAAGGTGGTTTACCCTGGAGCTGGAGCTCAGCAGCCATCCAAAAAGGACATGTGAGTAAGCGCAGGTTTTGTATCTGTACCCTCTTGCAACCTGCACAGGCGGAATCGCGCTTGCATGATTCTTTTTCAAGAACTGCCGTTTATAAAATCAATTCAGAGCTATGAATTTCAATGAGAACATTGTGCTGTGTGCTAGGCAGCCAACACCTCGCCTGACTCTTCAGGGGTAATTAAGCCAGTTAGCTTACCTAATGGGATGGCTGGGCCCAGAGAGTTTAAAGGGTATGTTTGGATAAGCATGTAAAGCTTATCCCAGCTCCTGAGCCAACAAGAAATTGCACTCCCAGTCTTGCTAGAACGATCATTTCTAGCTCCCGGGGGCTGGTCACGTTTCCTTCAGCAACATCATCTTTCATCCAACTGCCCTCTAAACAAAATAGGGCTGCAAAAGTTTGCAGAAAGTCTAAATCTAGCACGTCTTCTGAAAATTACTGGAGTTCTAGTTTGGCCCTAACTCTCCCTTTCAGCACTAATCACTAACCCCTGACTAAATACAGAGACTTCTTCAATGCTACCTGCTGTGTTTTCTGCCCCTGCCCTGCCTCCATGCTCAAATGTTATTTCCATGCAGTGGATCAAAACAATCAAGGCAACGGGAAGAAGTGGTTTATTAATGTGGTACCCATAGCATTTAAAAAAAAAAAAATAAACAAGTGCCTGAACAAAAATCAAATGATGGAAAAAATAATATTTTTTTTTTCCTGCAGAAAGCACCCAGATGAGGGAAATAACTCTAGAGGAAGCATAAAGACACATCATTTTTAGAGAAAAGAGTAGACATGCAATCTGCTACATGATTTGGGGCTTTTTGTTTGAACGACGCTGAGCAACCCTTCTTTTTAGCTGATGCCTAGGAATACAAATTGTCTGCTAAATATCTGCAGCTGCAGTCTGTTCTGCTATTGAAGCGGCTGCCGAATGTCTCTGCTATTTGCTTTGTACAGAAGAGCGAAGGGGGAAGGGTTCAGAGGCAGACAAAGACCGCGGTAGCATGGCTGAGACCTGTGTATTAAGGCGGTGGGTTTTAATGTTTCCCCTTTCAGCTTACCCCACTCCTCACGGTTTGTTCAGTACCAGGAGAAGTGGCAGCACAAGGATAACGGAACAGCCTGGGTTTGATCAGACTCGTGTTTACTTCAAGATAATTATTATTTACTACTTGCAATGTAGTCAGATCTAGAAGCCCTGGCCAGAGCCCAAGATCTTCTTTTCCAAGGGACAAATGCAGACTAAGGCAACGTAACCTTTTAAAGGACTAAAGATTTATTGATTTTTTTTAAGGGTGTCTGTAGTATGCAAAGTGTATTCCATAATGCAGCAGATCACGTTATAAATAACACACAAATGGCACACTGGAAGCCAAATGGAATGCAAAGCACAGCTTTATCAAAAGGTAGGGAGAGTGGTAGCATGCAAAGAAGATCACACTGAGTCTCAAGATACGAAACTCATATGACCCTCTGGGATTAGATATGATGAGCATCTTTCACCTTCACATACCAGGGATTAGCAAGAGGAGTAAGGGAAATCCTAGGAAGGTTATATACTATCGCATTGCTAAAGTTAGACCTTGCTTTCAAGTCTGTCACATCTGTAATTCACAACTGCTGGGAAACAAAAATCACTTTATAAAAAAAAAAAAAAAAGAATCAATTATAATGCAACGGTAGATGCCAAGACAAAGATTTTTAACATTTTAGTATAGTCATTTAAAATACAATATCCATGTTGGGCCACACAGAGGAATACTGTCCCGTTAGGATCAAGTATGCCGTGTGTGTGTGTAAATCTCAAAATACAGGATGTTCCTCTTCAGCATTGAATTCCTTCATTTCAGACCAAATAATATCACCACTGTTCAGCCATGAGGAGTGCGGATCCCACTGTCTTCCCACTGCCTTCCCGGAGGGTAAGGGCTTTGCTCTCTCTGACTTGGAGGGACGCGCTTGCCCCTAGTACCCAGTTCTCCAAACAGATGGATAGAGAAGGCAAGGTGAATCACTTCAGGCAACAGAGACAGGGAATCGTACATGAAATCATTTCAGCTACCTGTATTGATCAGAAAAAACCTAAATACCAAACTTACTTAACTTGATTTTAACAAAAATCTCTCCAATTCAAGGCATTCCTTAGTCACATTTTAAAACCCAGACATCATGCTATTCAGACACACTTGGAATAATTTTCGTTGTGTTTTGAATAGCTGATCAACTAAGAGATTACACCTGAGTCCTAGAAATTAAACTCAGAGCCACAAAAAAAACATACCCCAGTTGCATCGTGCATGTGTAACACTTCAAGTTGGGGATATTATGATTAACAACAGATCTGAATGTTAATTTGCTTTATTTTTCACAGTAAACATATTATTGATACAGTTAATCAATTTAATGTAACATGTGTTACATGTAGTAGCGTGAGTGCAGATTTTTGTAATAAAAAATGAGAGCTGCAGTGTTACTAAGAGACAGAAATGTGCAGTTCAATGCATATAGCTGTATGTTTCAGATGCTCATGCTTCACGGCAGGAGGGGAATCTGGGTAAAGAGAAAGAGGAGAGGAAAGAGAGGGAAAGATTAAATCGGAGGCAAAAACGACGTACAGGGATGCTGAAAGGCAGACAAATATACTGAAAGAAAAATGCAGTGGCGTTGTGAACTTCAGACTGGTCTTAGTCTCTGGCTGTGGAATGTAACAGATTGAAATGAATGCCCATGCACGGAAGCTTTTTCTGGTTTGGGTGAGTATTTGCGGTTGTGTCAGCAGCTTGGCTGGGCCCGGGTGGTATCACAGCTGAGCATTAACTGCAGTCACTGATACGAGTGTTCATCTATGAACAGGGCTTGGCGAGTTTCACCTCATTTCTGCTCTATTGGATGATGAAGACATCTTTTCAGGAGGAATAGAATAGAATAGAATAGAATAGAATAGAATAGAATAGAATAGAATCACTTGGGTTGGAAAAGACGTTTAAGATCATTAAGTCCAACCGTTAACCTAACCCTGCCATCCCACCACTAAACATGTCCTTGTCTGCCCATCTTTTAAATACCTCCAGGCATGGGGACTTGACCACTTCCCTGGGCAGCCCATTCCAATGCTTGACAACCCTTAATCGCCTCCGAAGTCTCCTTCAGCCAGTGTTTGACTGTGATCTGTCTGTGTGCTGCAGCACTGCAGGCAGTACGAGTCCGTCCTCATCTTGTGCTACGGCACTCGTCTCTGTCCCTGCCCTGTCTGACCTGAAGGGAATAAGGTAAAGTTTTGAGAGCTTCTCTCTTTTCATAATTCACTATCCTCTGTATTACTGCACATGAGAGAAGTCCATCAAAGCCAAGGCAACCTTGAAACGATTTACCATAGGAGCAATTCTTGAGCTGGTGTAATTTGCTAAAATCAGCTACAAGCTGTTTTTTCTCTCTCCTGCGATTGAAATTTTTTTTAATAGTCTTTTACCTTCCTTTAAGCCCATGAGAACTACAGAACCGTCCATAAGTATCGGTGACCTGATTTCTGAAAGCAGTTACTGAAACAGTGCGTAATTTGGGGTTCTGTGCTCACATATGTCTGAAAACCATTCTGAGCTTGTGAGTGCCTTGCTGAGAGCAGGGCAGTTTTCAGACCTGCACAGAATCCATCACACACCGAGTCCTTTTGAAACTCTTGGCTGTTCCATTTTCCCAATTTCCTTCCAAATTTTCCCCATTTGCGGAACACCCGCAGGGTAACATGATGCACTACACCAGTGCTATTGAGCGGTGGGATGCAATGCAGGACCGCAGTGTGACATGGGGGAAGCTTCTGCTAAGGCTGGGGCACATCTCACCCAGCTTCAGCCATCCACAAATCAGGTCTGCAGCTGGAACCATCTCTACGAGTCCTCCCCGTAACCAAGCGAAAGAGTTAGGTTCCTCTAATATATATATATATACCCATTGAAGGTGCTTACCTCCCCCTGTGACTACAGAGAAAGCTGGGACACGAGTGACAGAGAGCCTGGGCAGATGACTTGGACTAGATGTTTATTTTTTTAGTATTTTTTAGTGTTACAGGTAGGCGAGAAGAGTCAGATCCTAATTCACCTTATGTTCACTTATTCCATGATAGTATAAAAGGCGATCTGGCTAGAATGATAGTTCTGCTTTCCCGACTTGTGTATGTGGAGATCTGCACTTAAACTTACCTATTTTATTACTTTTAGTGGTTTATTTCCAATATAATCTGTTGTGGTTTAACCCGGCTGGCAACTAAGCATCACGCAGCTGCTCGCTCACTCCCCCCCCTCCCTCAGTGGGATGGGGGAATCAGAGAAAAGAAAAAAAAAAGTAAGACCCAAGAGTTGAGATAGAGACAGTTTAATAAGAGAGAAGAATAACAATAGTGATAATAATAATGGTAAAAGAATATACAGAATATATATAAAACAAGTGATGCACAACGCAATTGCTCACCACCCGCTGACCGATGCCCAGCCCGGCCCGAGCTGCAGCCACTCTGCCCACGACCGACCGACTAACCCCCCCGAGCATGACGTTCTATGGTCTGGAATAGCTCTTGGTCAGTTTGGGTCAGCTGTCCTGGCTGTGCTCCCTCCCAGCTTGTTATGCACCTGGCCGAGCAGGAGAAGCTCAAAAAGTCCTTGAGTAGTCTGAGCACTACTTGGCAACAACTAAAAACATCAGTGTGTTATCAACATTCTTCTGGTACTGAATCCAAAACACAGCACTATGCTAGCTACTAGGAAGAAAATTAACTCTATCCCAGCCGAAACCAGGACAAATCACACGCGGCTTGTATCAGGCAGGCGCTAAGCATTTTATTAAACTGCTCATAGGAACAGCTAAGAATGGCTAGAGCTGACACACTGAAATGTGATTTATTTTCCCTTAGCTAAAGGAAAGCAAAACAATTGCTACTATAACTATTGAATATTTGAACATTAGCGTGTTCTTAAAAACATATTGTTAATTTATGGGGTTGCTACTTATCTCAGAAAGGCAATTCTGCTGGCAATTTGGCCGTTAGGAGCTGCTGGAAAGAAATTAAAATCCGGGCTGAGCAACGTTGAAAGAAAATCATCTGAAGGCATTAATTGAATCTACACTGTAACATTAACTCCTGGGACTGCAGAGACCACCCCAATGTCAGGGATTAAACCTGCCTCTTGCTGACGCAGGGGCTCCCGGGATGCAGGGCCAGTGCCAGCATCTTTAGAGCAACCAGCTGCTGCTGACGATGCTGGGACACTGGGGAATATCTGGGGCTGCTGCCAGGGCACCCTGTCAGGGAAATAGCTCCTCTTTATTTGCAAGAATTTTTTTTTTATTTTGAAAAAAAAACATGTTAAGGTTCCTTCACGGTTATATACTGTGGCTGAAGTTAGAGGGGACTTGCCCGATCTGTGTGTGCTGTGTACAGTTGGTGCATTACGTGCGGTGTCCGTCATGACCTACACAAAATGCCCTCTTACAGAACCTGACCCCATCAAATCTGTTCAATGGGGATTTCTATCGAGCATAGCTACATCTTTGCTTCATGTGACAAGTAATTCTTGTTGTTTCACCCATCCTAAATAGACGTATTTCACTGCTCTAAGCAACAGCATCCTTCTGTTGCACAAAGTACGTTGATAACAGGACAGAACAGGTAAAATGTCTGCATCTGGCTTATGAAAAGTTTATGACTGCACAGAAGATATTTGTAATTATGACACTTGATAATTTCACTTAAAAAGTATTTAACAATGAATAATGAATTGCAACCCATACATTATATTTACATTTTAAAAGTATTTTATAAATTAACCAAAAGGCCTCACCATGTAACTGAAAAAAAAAAGTTAGATAATTAAACCTATGAGAAATTGGTCAGTCTGAATGGGTAAACATCTTTGGTGTTACTGATAAATACACCAAAGCTGCTTTTCAGTTAAAAATAATAGTTTTATTCAAAGAGTATCTTTCTGAAGAGATATACTTTCCATCAAGGAAAAAAAAAAAAGCACATGTTCTGATAAACCCTCCAACCCCTTTTTGTTCACAGACCTTTTGGCAGAGACACCCTGGGGCTGCTGACCCCCCCTCCCGCTGCTGGGGTGTAAATCCATTGGTTCAATCTGCTTTTTAAAGCCGGGTTTCCTTCTCTTTGCCACTTCTTCTGCAGGTGTTCTTCCCTGGTATTGTAAGAACTTCTGTTTATTTCCCTTCTGGATTTTAAACCAGCAGCTTGGAGCAGTAACCGTATTATTTGCTCTACCCATTGGCTTCACGAAGCTGTTACAGACGTTTTATTCAGTAAAAGCAGCTGGCTAGGCAAAGGCAACGTTAACTACTATCATGGCTATAAAAATAAAACAGAGTTTAAGATCATAACTGTAGCAATAACCTTGCCCTAATAGTATAAAACAAAATAGGACCCATTATGGATTTTTATTTTTTATTGCCATCTGTCACAATTTCCATTTTGGATGATTCTGGAACAGTTTCATAGTCTCTTCACGCTAAACAAGCTTGGAGTAAAATGCAACTCAGAAGGAAATGAGATAGCGTTAAATCAACTTGTCCTGGTAAGTGCAAACATTGGCATCATCATCTTGATTTATTTCTTCCTATCCTTTAGGACGACGGCATATGGTCTCCATTCCGCCAAGAACATACAAGTTGGGAAGCAGGGAACAGCATAGAGGCACAGAGCGTTTCTGTTTGAGTAAATCTCTTTGAAATCACACCAAAACAGAAGGGATACAGAAAGTAAAGCATCTTACCTTTGTCAATGGGATTTTCTAAAGAATTTGGGGTTATCCTTCCTATTAGCAGTTTGTCTCCTTTTCCCAGAGTTTACTGATCACCAGAGGAGACCTCCACCCCGTGGAAATCTCTGTCCTCTTTCTTCCCTCTATGCCTTTTCCAGGCTGTCCTTAGCAAGAAGGTCCTTCAGGTAGGAGGACTCAGCAACAGGACATCTACAACCCATCAAAACTACTTTTACTGTCACTGTGAAGGTCATAGCAGAGAATCCAGGATCTTCTATGGGCAACTGGG
>NW_009260196.1:1120526-1147179 GCF_000687185.1 Egretta garzetta | reverse complement strand
GTAGCTGGAATAATCTAACTACAGGTACAACGAGAGGTTTTTCGTAGCGTGGCTATGGAATTCTAGCTATGCTGGAACAATTTCTTGAGGGGGTGTAGGTACAGAAAGGGAGTCGCAGCAGGCGAAAACAGTCCTTAGCCATCCCCCCAAATATGAAACTAAAGGATTTTAGCGTTAATGCTTGTGACCAGATTAAAATGTCCTCATCTGGATAGGTCCATGCAATATTTTTTTTTTATTTCTGTTGAAATGATTATAAACATTGCAAGGTTTGTTTATGAGAAATTATTTTAAAGCCAAAATTGTTTAGTTGCTAGCAAACTGAATTATAGCAAGTATTTATTTACAAATTTTTACATACACTTTAATTAATGATTTCACTGGTTCTTCTTTCCCAAAGAAAGGAATTAATATATTGTAACTGTAGAGAATTTCCTTGACTTTGTATTTTCCTTTTTCTAACAGAATCAATCTGGGATGAAAGAACTTGTTATCACCAGGACAAATTTTCAAGTACCATTAAATGTAGGAGTGAAACAGAGCATTTGGGCAGAGGTCCCTGAAACAAAGTAAAGCAGCTGCTGGCCTGTCGGTATAAAACATCCTACAAATGCATAAATGTGTGACATATGTTCACTGGAACATTTTTGACATGATTTTGGCTCAACATACTGTGTATATCCTTCCCTAAATGCTATATATAAACCCTTGTTTAATATTCACAGAATTGTGCATCATTTCCCAAGGCATAAATTTAAGAGACAATATTTCTCTGCCATTAAATGTTTATGTCCTAAAATAAAAATTCAAGGTTAAAATCATTTCCCAATTGCCACGCCAAAAAGAAAACATCACAGAAAATATACATCCATGTATATTTTTAAAGTCAATTAAATGCTATATGTCGCAGCGGCAGAAGAGAATTAATCACTTTCGTAGCAATGGAGACAACTTGGTGCTCAGTTTTCAGCAGTTGTAGAAGTTGAGGGAAATCTGGCTGTTATTTCTCTTAAATGATTAAACAAGTGGCATTGCCAGCGTTACATCTAGCGCACAACGCTTTCTGAAGAAGGTTTGAAATTCACTTCCTCCTCCAGCAAAACTCTATCATTGAATAATTTATCCCCTTCTCTCCGAGCTCTGGATTGCCCATTCAAAACAGAAAAATGTTCTCAATAACCAGGCGTTTCCACCCAGCCATCTCCTTCTTCCATACGTTAACTAAGTCACAGCTATTCCCAAAGAAACCCAAACATAGCCCCAACGTATGAGGCAGCCTGCAAGCTGCCAGTACTCCATGGGGCAGGGGGGGAGAGGATGGGAATTTGGATGGGATCCCAATAGCCTGGCGCAGAGCACACTAGCAAAGCTTTTCCAAGGAGTGCACCCTGTGCCTGGTGGGGGGGGCCAGCGCTGCTGACATCCAACATGAGGAGAGTCCCCTGGCTCATATTGGCACGTCTAGCTTGGCTTTGACCAGAGTTTGGTGCTGTCACCTAAGCCACAAGCATCTTCCTCCTACCAGTGTTTCCAATAGGTTTGTTCATGGGAGGAAAATGGCTGGTGGGGGCCAAGGGGTGCTTGGTGGCGAGAAGTAGGGTCCCGCTGGCTCCGTGCCTGATGCCAGAGGATGGAGGCATAACCTTTATCCGATGGCTGGGCTTGGTCAGGTCCAAAAAGCCGCTGCTCTGAGGTCTGCTGGAAACACTTGCTCCTGACTGGGGCCAGGGGCTCCATTCATCCCACGCTGTGCTCCTCCTCTGCTACCGCCACCGGGCTGGGGCTCTTGGGCTGCCCAGCCCTTGCCCCTGACAGGGCATGAAGAATGCATTCTTCACATAGGGGAAAAATGTTTGCGTGCTGCCTGCCAGACTTCATTTGTTTACCTTTCCAGACTCAAGATGAGATTTAAGAGTCCACTTCACTCAGCCCTAGGAAGCCTTCTCAGAAAAGTAGCAAGATACGTGGTGTGCGTCTTCAGATGAAGGAAATGTAAATTTTGCTCAGCATTTTTTATGTTCTAAAGATCTTAATGTTTTACAACTTGATAAGTTACGTACGATTAATTTTTATGTGAGTCATGCTATTAATTCTTATATGATCTACATACTGGCGAATAAGTGTATATCCAAAACCTATTTCCAATTCTGCTGTTATTTATCTAGTATAATGTTATTTCAGTCAGGAGCAAAGCCGCTACAGTAAACCAATGCCATCAATAAGTTGAATTAGTATGGTTCCAAGTCTGATTTCAGAAACTGTAGATCCCATTGAAATTTTTATGGAAGTTTTGGTACAAATCTCGCTTGCAAAAATAGTGGCACCAATTGTGAGAGCCAGAAGGTGTGTCTGGATCCATCCTGGATCCATCTGGTGGGGTTTTTTTCTGCTCTTACTCCCAAGCCACAGCTGGGACACGGGAGAGGGACATTAGCCACGGTGGGAGGCATCCTGGAGCATCAGCACCTTCATTAGCCTGATCAAAAATACAGCCTCATCTAGGTGGAAACAAAGAAATGAAACCCTTAATTCAAACAATAACTGGCTTTTTCAATCAGGCCACACGATTACATTTGTGATTTAATTTGATACAGTTGCAAAGATCTCCAGTCATTTATTGGTTGTGGAACATTTGAAAATGTGCAGAATGAGAAAGATACTGAAAATTGCTTGCAGCTAGGAGAAATACAATTTCCTTCTGTATCGGTATAGGATGTGTGTGTCATTCAGTGCCAATGGCAAATTTGATATCTTTTCCTTTTATGCTTATAGTTAAGAAAAGTCAGACACGAGACATTCTTCACAGAGTCTCAGCAGCTCATACTGCCACGAAAAGCAAGATGACAGCAATTACATGGGGTTGATGCTATAAATCCCCTTCTGCTACCCAGCAAAGTCATTCCTGGTCACTAGGTGCTCCAGAGGGTGAACCTGGAGAAGGACAGCTTCACCAGCAACATCTTGTCCAAGGAAATTGAATAAAATGATTCAACAACCAAATTAAATCCTCCCAAAGCCCTCCCAAAATGGGAAAGCAGAAGTACTCTGCAAGTCACCTTCAACCACTTTGGAAAGAACCAGAGCAACGGTGAAATCCTCTGCCGACAGCATTTGGTCAGCATTTATTTGCTTTGACATTTATACCTTGACATTCATTCGCAAGCAGGACATAAGCTGACCAGTAGCATTTCTATACAGCAGCCTCCAGACAACCCGCAGCCTTCGCTGGTCTCTGGGCAGCAGGGAGAGTTGGTGGCAACCTCGGCCCATTCATAGAAAATAACATGGTTGAGAATTTACTTTTTTTTCTCCTTAAGAATTTGAGAATTATTTTTTCTTAAGAATAAGCTTCCCTCACAGCAGAGAATATGCTATATGCTGGAAGCAGTTGCAAATTAATTTCTCAGTTTCCATAATATTTAGAATTGTACATATTATGCTATGCAATTGGCTTTTAGGAGTAAAAAGTAACTAAAATCTCTTAGTGTAATCAGAGGGCTAAAAGTGATAAGACAACAGAAATCCTAAACTCGGCTGTAAAGGAAAGAAGACCAGGCAGGGGGTCAAGGAAAGGGTTAAAGGAGGTATGGTCTCTACCTTACTGTGAAAGGAACAAGATA
The DNA here is from genome assembly GCF_000687185.1 of Egretta garzetta. Classification (NCBI taxonomy): domain Eukaryota; kingdom Metazoa; phylum Chordata; class Aves; order Pelecaniformes; family Ardeidae; genus Egretta; species Egretta garzetta. The sequence goes on along the minus strand of NW_009260196.1, from coordinate 1,143,559 downwards.
AACTCTGGTTTTTGAAGATTGCCTAAATATCTGTGAAGGTTTCTCCCTTCTTTTCTTAATGTTTATTTTTATAGAAAACCTTCCTTTTTATAGAAAACTTTCCTTTTAAGGCTGAGGGCTTGTTGCAGAAATCCCAGGGTGGAAGCAGATAGCCCATACTATGCAGCAGGTCATATTCTGCGGTCATCATGGTCCTCCCCGCTGCTAAAATAAAGTGGCTAAATATTCTCAGATTTAGCACACACTTTGCAAAGCGCTTTGACAGCCTCATGTAGCAAAAGCTGTAATTAAGATTATCTGATATTATCTTAACAGGGACAGACAGGAATACAGCCCCATCTACTCTGAGAGCTGAGATCATGTATCGCACAGATCGGTGTTAATGTCCTTGGGCTTCCTTCGCCCTTTGCCTTCTCAGTCCCCAGAATTTCTCCTTCTCATCCAGAAATCATCCTTGAAAAAGTCAAGGCTGAGGGGAACGATGTCCTAATTGAAAACAAAGCCCCATTGAGTAAGAGGGATCAGTACATTTTACTCAATTAGAGTCTATGTTCGACACTGTGAGCCATCATTTATCTGGGAAAAATGTGCCTGTGGTGATATAGCAGCCCTTCAAACTGACCTACATCCTTGGGGAATGAAGTTTGCTCTTGCATTCCTTTGAATCTGTATCTACTGAACATTGCTGACAGCACAAAGGAGAGGTTTGGGGATTGCAGCCCTTTTCATTTGTCTCGATGCTGTCTGCCATAAATATCGTTGCTTCCGCGAGGGCTGTGAGGCCGCTAACCGAGCAGGAGAACAGAGCATGACAGCGACTGTTAACAAGTTGGCTTCTCAGCGTCTGTGGGCAATAAGGTCAATTTAACAGAAAAAAAGGGCATCAGCAAAACATCCCGTAACACCCAAATATAGATTTGCTATTTGAGTTCAGCTCTTTGTCAAAGCACCACTTTGTTAAGTCACTACTTAATCCTTGGACTGATGGAGGTCTTCGGGACCTCTTCAGAAGTTATTACTTTCTCTAGTCCTGCCCTTTAAACACCCCTAAATCTCTAAAAAGCACACTTATGATATCTGCTGCTTTTCTATCAATATCCTGCCTCTCTGGTTGCATAGAACTGGACAGCTTTGGGCATCTGGCCTTTATAATGTCAGTCAGAGAGGGACACCCGTGCCTGATATCGGCTCAGGGTTCATGCAGCGACACCTCTAGAAGATGAGCTGTCGAGCTCCTTGGTGCCTGAGGGATATCACCTATGCCACCCGTGCAGGAGCTGAATATATTGGTGCTCGTTCTTAGCGGCTGAATTAAAGGCACTTCACCATTTCAATGACAGTGTGTGGACAGAAGTTTCAAGATCAATACAGAAGAACATTTCATCCTCAAGATCCTGGTAAATGGTATAGTAAGTGTACACGGTTAGTGGGGGCAGGGGCTATATTTTTGCTTTATAAAGAAATTTTAAAGAGTCTTCAATGCCTTCAAAGGTGCAGCTATATCTTAGAAAAGCTACAGCTTGAATTCATTCATGAACAGGCACATTTGGCAGTTTTTTGTTAATATAAAACTCTTCACAAGCGCATACATTTCCCGTATGGGACAAAGATCAGAGGCTGAGATTATGGTTAGGTGGCAGAGAGCAAAAGAAGGTTAACCATTTCTTAACTGGTCACATCTGTGGCCCAAAGGCTTCCAAAGCTCTTTACCACATGCCTGTTTTGGTTTCCATCTCACATTAATCTTTTCTGTTTTTTTTTCCTCCAGCTACTGTTTTCAGATGAGGGTGTTCTGCCATGTAGCCTACACATTGCTCCCACTGATGTCCTACTTATCAGGAAGGGACAGTGTATTTAAGAGTTAAACATCTGAGCTAACTGTGAATCACATATCCTTCCTGCATGTTGGCTACCTCCACACCCATACATAATTTTCTTTTTCCCTGTACCTTTTCCCCTCCCTCTTCCTTTCTCCCCAGTTTTCCTGTTTGATTCCCTTTATTGTCCCATTTACCAGTTCTCTCTGGCTCGCTCTCAGACTCATTTTGTGTCAGTGAATAGCAAAAAAACATTTGCTCCTCGCACCAGCACTTTCACAGCCCCCTTCACTGTGTCCACTTGGAGGAAAAAGACTTTTGGTGTAAGAAGCTACCAAGCCACTGTAACCAAACCAGTGCTCAGCCCACACGGCCGCTGCCTTCTATTGAGGCAGATTCAGGCTTATATTTTAACAAAGTACTTTACTTTGGAGGATTTCAAGTTTTGCTGGCGTTCTGGGAGGGTGAGAAGGTTTTGCTTAGCAGGGAGAGTCTCACAAAGCATGTTCACACCAGACCATCGTGCTCCTTGGGGCTGGCTACAGCCACTGGGAGTTATCTCCGTGAGCCCTGGCTACTATGGTGGTTAATTCCTCACTGAGTGGTGGAGAGCAGTCAGATGGAATTTATACATCAACACTTATGGAGATTTAAGTCACGGAGCTTAGAACAAGGGATGAATAGTTTTGGTCTTTTGTAGCAAAAAAAAATAGACGTCTGGAGCAGCAGTAAAATGTTGTGAACTTGTACTTGATGAATGTGCTCCTTCAAAAAGAAAGAGAAAAACCCTCAAAACATGGAAAAAATTAAAAGCTTCACTTAAATATAGTATCATCACACCTGGATGCCTTTCACTTTTTAATGAGTAGAATTTGCAATATTTATCTTTCTTTTTAAAGTTTTTCCTTTATATGGTCTGTTGGGTGCCACTACTGATAGTGCTGGCGACAGAAATCACAAGCGTGGGCTACACAGAAGAAAAATGAAACAGCTTTATTCCTTGCAAAGGTCATGGCAACCACCAGCATCCCACCACCACTATCCATGCAATGTATTTATCTGCCTTTGCGAGGAAGGATTTCTTTTCCCATTCTTCTTATCCATTACCAGGTACATCAGCTGTTGCTCATTGCCACAAAGAGCGGCTTGCACATCCCTTCAAGACCTCCTGCCAAACTTTACCTCCTTCATGTGGGACACGCATCTTCTTGACTCCTTTCCCTTCCTTCCCCTAAGCAATGTCCTTCCTTGAACTGAACGAGCTCTGAACTCTGTTTTGTACCACTAGAAGTAACACTAGCTAATGTCCAGTCAAGAGAAAGAAACCCTAGCAAGGGCCCACACTACCACAAGTCCTCTCTGTGCTCTGCCAGCCTGTAGGTCCCTCCTGGGATTCAGTCACCAGAGGGAAAAGGTCAATGGTTGGTGTGTGTGGATCATTAAGGTCTAGACCTGAAGCTCATAAGCCTACCAGCAAAAAAGAAAAATTGTCCACAGATGCCCTGTTTTCTCCTCCTGCCAATGAATCTGCTGTGGTCTTCTTGGAAGACCTCTGGACACGTGGCTCCTCGAGGGGACCTGCTCCCTGTCAGGTTTTAGTGGGTTGGTAGAGAATTCAACTCCCTTGCTGCCAGAGGTAGCGAGTCAGGTGAAATACTTGCCATAGGATGAGCAGGAGATAAATGTGCTCCATCACTCCATTGTGTTTATCGATCGCACTCAGGCTGTGCTAGCTTGAGGACAAATAGCCCAGAAGTCTAAGACAAGAACAAACTGCACACATCTCTCTCTATATGAAATATAGATTTGGGAACGTCATATGACCAGAGGGAAAAGGTCAATGGTTGGTGTGTGTGGATCATTAAGGTCTAGACCTGAAGCTCATAAGCCTACCAGCAAAAAAGAAAAATTGTCCACAGATGCCCTGTTTTCTCCTCCTGCCAATGAATCTGCTGTGGTCTTCTTGGAAGACCTCTGGACACGTGGCTCCTCGAGGGGACCTGCTCCCTGTCAGGTTTTAGTGGGTTGGTAGAGAATTCAACTCCCTTGCTGCCAGAGGTAGCGAGTCAGGTGAAATACTTGCCATAGGATGAGCAGGAGATAAATGTGCTCCATCACTCCATTGTGTTTATCGATCGCACTCAGGCTGTGCTAGCTTGAGGACAAATAGCCCAGAAGTCTAAGACAAGAACAAACTGCACACATCTCTCTCTATATGAAATATAGATTTGGGAACGTCATATGTATAATGAAAACTTTACGCAGGTTGGACGGTGTTATTCCCAGTCTCGTGGATTGCCCTCATACTGTAAACACCTGCATCCCTGCTGAGAGTAAATGACACAACGCTGGAGATGACGTCATATTTTAACAATCCTCTTCTCCTATTGCATGGCTGAGCGGGACTTCCTACATCTCATGTAATCAACATGCAAATTTGAGAGCTTCCCATAAAATCCCGCAGTAAACAGGATATGTTTGCTCTAAACAGATTTCATCCAGTAACAATTCACTATGAATTCAGCTAGCATCAACAAACTGCTATTTTCCCTCGTGTTCCTCTACCGTCTTCTTCCTGGTGGAGAACAACAGGAGAAAATTGCTGCTATTTGTCCCCAGATTGAAGTATTTAAGTAAAGCTAAAGACACTGTCTACCCATAATGATAGTACTCTGGTAGTCAGCAACATTCTTTTTCATTGTAAATGCAAAGCAGTAAATGGAATTACAATTTGGATCAACTGCATTCCGTGAGAGTAGTTCATGGGTATCGCAGAAAACTGAAATGGGGATAGGTTATTAGAAGTTTGCTACTTGAGATAAAAAGCAATTTCACAGAATCTATGCTTACTGAGGCGTACTAATAGAGTACAAATAATCCAGATTTTTAGCATATTATTTCAATAATTGTCCCAAAGATTGACCCTGCCACTATGTTAGAAAGGAAAAAGAAATTAAAGGGGAATTTCCAGTTTCACACGTGCTGAAATTCCTTGGTAGCTTTCAGTGCTGAAGATAAGGATAATAACATGATAAGGAAGCCATAAAAACAGTAAAAAAAAATTCTTCACCTAGCAGATTTAATGCTGTATAAGATTGGGACTTGGCAATGAGTCTCATTGGGCATTCAAACAATGCAGATTAAAATATATACTGTCCTGATTTATAAGCTGCTGTTTTGAGAGAAATACTTATAGCAACATGTTTTTTAGTTTCTAAGTAGTCTTACCAAGGGGTGAAAGAACAAAGTAGATGCTCAAAGACAAATGTCAATAGGAACTTGGGCACCAAACCGGCGCCACATTAAAATGGTCTGACTGGGATCAACAGTTGGCAGAGCAATAAGGGGGTGACAAAATAGGTTGATCTGTTTTAAGGGGAACCTAAACATTGTGTTAATGTTGACAGTTGACAGTGAAAACACTGCTGAAAACTGAGTGTGAGACAGAGGTTTTCTCGATAGCCACAGGATGTCCTTGGAACAGAGTCTGCATCTCAATGAGCTAGATGCCACTCGCAGTACATTAGAAAGAAATTAGTTAGGGTTGAATGTAATTATAATGTCAGGGTGGTTTCTAGTTTGAGATCCATCGTTCCGGTTAGGAACCATGTCACACTGAGGAAAAATTAGCTTTCTTACAAATGCACAGCAGATCATTTCCAGACCAAACATGACGCCTCTCTCCACCTTTCTTCTTCCTCCCACTGTTCCTTTTTGTTTAAAGCACAGCTATAAAGACTCACAGCTCATCTCGGCTGCTTTTGTCAGGACAACTAATGAGCTGGGGTGGGATGAGAAAAAAACACAGTGGAAATGGGGTCATGGAGAGGTTAAACTTCATGAATGTATTCATTGGGATTCAGCTCACGCCCTCCTGAAATGAGATGTCATCATTAAAATTGTGGATGACACTCTTGCGCAATGATGCTTCGTGACAAGCTGTTAGAAAGACATGAAGGAAATACTTTTCGGTTAGACTTTAATACATCACTGTGATAAGAAAACAAGCCCAAATTGAACAAACAGTGTCAGAAAAGTCCTGAAAACAATCTATCTATGTAAGAAGTTTGTAAGGGAGAAATGCTCCAATTTCATTTGAAATAAAATTTAAAAAAGCAAGGATCTCAACGTTCTTTTCTACTTTTCTGGAATTACAGTTGTGAGACATGAATAGCACAAGTACCTTGGAAATAAAAATATTGTTTATTTCATCCCGGTACTTTTGAGATAACAGAAATGTTGGCTGGGTGTTTTTTAAAGGAACAAAGAGCTTAATTGTTTGAAAAGGAGGCAAAGCAGAGTTAGAATCAATGGTGATGGAGTCCGAGAGGTACAGGCTAATTGGAGGTGTGACCTGGAGCTGAGCTAGCCCGTGTCAGTGCCCGGGCTCACAGCGGTGGAAGGTGGCTCAAAGGGCCATCCCAAGGCAGAAATCAGCCATATCTGTGTCAGTCCTGACAGGTGCTCTTCTGGCTTCTTCATAAAGGCTGGTCATCCTCCCCCAAAAATCTGGTTTAGTGCATGATCATCTTCTACCATTAAATGCTTTTCAAGTGGTTAAATGAAATCTTCCTTGCTGTAACCTTGCTGAGACCATTACTCTTTGTATTATCCACAATAAACCCTTTTGCTTTACCCTCTGTATATTTCAAAACTGCTGTCTTATCCCACGCTCAGTTTTCTGTCCCTTTAACTTGCAACACCTCTTCTCTCAGGCACATTTTGGGGTCTCTCCTGGCTCCTGTTGCCCTCCAGATTCCCCCTTTCTATCTCAAAGCCACCACTGCAGGTGAAGTGGTTTCTAGCTGAGACGTCACCAGAGGAGAAGAAAGATTGCCTGTCCCACAGCCTATACCCCTGTTTACATGACCCAGGACAGCATTTGCACCTTGTGAAACAACATGCCATTCGCCTGCTGGTTCCCCATCAAACGTGAGCCGTTTCTGCAGAGCTGCTGCCCACCAGCATGCTCCTGACTTGCATTTGCACAGTTGGCCACAAGCTTGCTCAAGTGGGTTAACTACCACTTGTCCCTGTCCAACGTGCCCTTACTTGCTGCAAACCATAGCTGCGCTTGGGGAAGAACATTTTGAATTTGAACCCCATCAACTAAAACACCCCCAGTCCTTGCCAGCCTGGTGCGGTCTGCAAACCTAACAAACCTACTCTCTATTCATATACCCAGCCTATTATAACCAGATGTCTTGGTTATGAGTGGGATTTTTCCAACCATCCTTGCAGGCTGCCTTTTCTTTTGAGAATTTATGGGAGTCTGAAGCTGAGTTGCCCACAGAAAGGTTGCTGGCTCATCTGTGAGATTTACAGCCTGCTAACGACTCCGTAATAAGGTAAATAAATACAGAACTGCTGGACCATCCCGGAGCCCGCCACAGAAGAGAACTGGCAGCAGTTTCTGTTCCTTTCCCAAGCCTCTTTTCTCCTGATGTGAAAAAAACCAAAACCCAAACTTGGTCTGCAACTTAAAAAGAGAGTTAAATTTTAATAAAATGGAAACTTTCCAATTTACAATAAAGCTCAAGGTCCTAGTGCTACGCTTTAAACCTCGTTGGTGAGATTAAAGGAGGTCGGGTCTGAATAGATACTATGGAACACTAAACAGGATTTCTATCAAACAATAAGAAAATGCCCTACAGAAGAAAGCCTGCTCGCTGATTATTCTCCAGTGCTGTGTAATTACCATCCATTTTATCATAACTCTCCAATTTGGAACAGCCTTGATTTTACAACGGAGAAAACAACATATAGGAGAAGACAAAGTCCCATGAGACACTGATTTTATTGGCAGGGAAGGGAAGCATGCACATGTCCAGCAGATAAACTAAGCTGTAAATTAATTTTTATGGAATTGACATTTCCTGGAAAAAAAAATCTTAGCGTTTTCTAGCAGAACTTATGGCACTTTCTCTGCACTGTATTGGCGATGTCTCTGCTTCCATTGCATTGCTCGGGAATAAACTGGCTTTCTGGATAGCCCTTGTCACCACTTTTCATTCTGTCAAAACATAAATCTCGATATCACAAAAAAAAAAGGTCATATTTCTCTGTGTTATTAGCTACTAAATGATAATACATCTAAATAGAAGAAACATTTTAATCAGAGCCCGTATTAGCAGAGCACCAACACTGAGGAGTACAAAATACCTGAAGGACGACTCCTGCCTTTGGAAAAAGTACCTCACACATCGAGAAGAAGCTATTTTTCTCTCATCTCAGTACATTTACTGACTATAACACAATAACTTTAAGTAAGACAGCCAGAAAATGCAGGTTCTTTTGGTCGTACTTCGGCTTAGGTGACTTTTGCAGAATACTGTATGAGCTGGGCTTTTTTAGGCCCAAGTAAACTGATCAAAGAATTTGGTGGAGAGGGGCAGAAGTAAAAACCGCCCTAGAAAATAGCACATAAATGGAACTGCAAACACTGATCTTAGTAAAAACCTGGAGGAAAATGCCAGCCAGAATTACACATCACCCTGAAAAGAACAAAGCAAATATTTTTTTCCTAGAGCTACTGAAGTATCTATTCCGGGTCTACAGGAATACGGTGTGGTTTATATTCCAGGTGTCCTCTGTTCCCTCGCTTCACTCCTGAACTTCAGACATTCAATCTGTGGTTTGTTCAATACAGGCAGACAAGTGCAAGCAATGGAATTAGGCTGATTGCAAAAAAAATTCATTCGTTTGCTTGCAATTGCTGTCAAGTATTACTTGGAGGCTGAGGCAGTTGGAGAGTGGAACAGCAAAGATTTTCCAAGTAAATGGCAAAAACTTGCAGACATAAGCACACAAAAGCTCAACTGCAAGGTGGTAGTAGGGGACACACCGCTATCCAAAATACTGGACATGGCTAGGGCAAGGAAAAGGTTGTGTCAAAGAAGAAAATTTGGGAGAAAGTTAAGGCTGAGATTGTCCTGGAAGACGTAGTTCTGCCAGGGGCTCTGTTTGAAGTTGGCAGCTGCTATTGAAACGGCATAAAATCACTTCTTTATTTTGAGTAATTGCACTTTTCCCACAAAAATGATGAGGTTTTTAATGCAGCCAGAGCTCCTACATGCCAAAACAGAGCAAGTCAAAATCAGTAGATCCCATATGCCGCTTCCTCCGAGAAAGGCAAGATACAGGTTTTCATAACCTCGTCTCCATCACCCGGTCTCTCTGAAGGCATCGCTTGTTTCTTTGGCGTTTGAAACCCTGTTCTCATTTCAGCCATAGCCCGTAAGGAGCAGAACAAAGGCAGCCACGCTACGTGGCCGTGGTGCGACGCCAGGGTGCTCCTTTCTGTTCTGCTGCTTGGCTGTGCAGCCCTTCACTGCTGTACACCGATGTTAGGTACGGAACGCATGCATCGATCGTTAGGTGCTTCACAATGATGCCTTTCACACATCGGCAGAAATGACGTCTGCACTAAAGCTCCTGACCCAAATCCGCAATCCTGATCTGAGTTTCCTCCAAGAGGAAAAAAAAGTTTGCATAATAAAGATATGCCTGGCCTCAGATCTTGATCTGGAGAGACAAGAATCAGAAGGCAGGGCTCTGGCATGGCAAGAACAGGTTTGTATTCTCATTTCTGGCAACAGCCCACTCTGTGACCCGAGGGAGCCCTTTCGTCCCTGTGTACCTGGCTTTCTCCATGTAAACAGAGGCAGTAATACTCACCCTCTCAGAGGTAATTTGAGGTCCATCACCAAAGGCTGCTATACACATTTATAACTGCCTGGGGAAGTTTGTGCTGTGTTTCTGAGAGAATAGCCAGGATATGCAGCTTCTACGTAGTTTGGAGATGTTTACATGTGGCTGTCCAAATCAGCCCATTGCTAATACGAATCTCACGAGGTCTTTGAGAACCTCCATGTATTTATTGTCCTTTGGGGCACACTATAATTAAGCTGCAAATACAGGGGGAAGCTCCTGTTTGGAGCCCCTGCCACTGTTTCTCTGTTGCAGTGAATTTCTACAGCAGTTGCCCTCTTGCAGCGCAGCAGATGTGCCGGGGAAGGAGGTGGAAGGAAAGAAGGATCTGAGCAAAGACACAATTCCTTACAACCCTGCTACATCTCTCTGGCAACTGAGACCCTTGGGGCAGAGCCTTGTCTCCGTGCCCAGCCCTTCTAAAAGGAGCCCAAGATCCTCGTGGGCTGTGTGGTGCCTCTTCATGGTGCCACCTGGATGTGGGCTTGCCGTCACTGCTACCCGCTCTTCAGCTCAGCCTTGTTCTCTACTGCCTGCATCTGACCCTTTTATCTCAAAGAAAACCCCACGCACCTTTATCCGGGAGAATATTATTCAGCTGGCAGAGAAGCAGGCTGATGCCTGTGGCAGCCCTTCGTGGGTTGGTGCCTGGTGGTGGTTCCTTTCTCGGCCACTGCAGTGCGTTGGTACAGGTAGCCCCGCCAGAGTCCCTCACCCCAAGCTGGGTACACAGGATGCAAACCCTTCATTGCAGGAACTTTGTCAGCTAGATACACAGTCTTTCTTTTTTTCTCAGCCTTTGAAGTGGTTTTGTGGTCATACAGAAGCTCTTTAGTCAGCACAGCTTCCCCGCCAGGCAGCAAAGTAGTTATTGGGATCAGGGATGGAGTGTCAGGAAAAAGAGAAATTGCATTTTGCATTCATTTGGAAATTCTGTGTTCATCTGTTTTATTCCTGCAAGGTGGGAAGCATCTCGAAATTCACTTGGAAGAGCCCCCGTCTTCAGCTGTTCCCATCCTGGATGCTGAGAGCTGCACTGACCCCAGCAGGGCAGAGCCGAGCCAAGGAGCGGCAGTGGGGGGCACAGGCTGCCGGCACCCACAGCGGAGCCCAGTCCCGCATTGCCCGCCCTCCTCTCCGCCATAGACAAGATCCCACCCTCCCATTTGCCAGCCCCTAAAACTGGTTCTGCCTGTGGAAATCACCTCTTCCTAAGTCTCACTAAATTATGGACCCCACTGCTTCCCATCTGAGGGCCATCTGACAGCGCCAGCAGATAGGACGGGCTCTGCAGAGGCCTTTCTACATACAGACACTTCTGTCAAAGTCACGAGGCACGTCCAGATTAGGAAAAAGTAACAAAGCCTGCCTGGAAAAGCATTCTGCTAACCCTGAAAACCCATGGAGTTTAGAGCAGTCATTTCAGGGGACCCATTTCATAGACCTTCTTACTCAGTCTCAACCTTTCATCTGCCCCTTAAATGGAGACGGACCCCCTCTTCCTAAATTCTCAGTGCCTGTCATCAAACAGGGCACAGTCACTTCAAGCCCCTTCAAGGGATCCAGACTTTGGTTGCTGGGGAGGAAAAAAGAAGAAAATAAAAAGGGAAAAGCTTTCTTGGGTTGACGTATTGAGCAATACTGGTACATTTGAATATGTGGTCTTCCAGGTTCATAACTCTTGATCTCAAACTCTGGTTCACTTTTGTAAATGTTTGTGAGAAGTTCAGTCCCTCGAGAAGAGATAAAAAACCAAAGGAAAGCAATGTAGTTGCCCAACCAGAATAGTGCTCGCGGAGGAAGATGGGGCTTTTAATCTGAGGAAAGTCTCCGATTTTCTGGCTCTTTATCAAAGCATCAGGTACCACCTCTATCTATAAAATTAGTATTTATTTGTATTATTGCATTACTTAAGGATGGATTCATGGACCAGAAATGCGATGTAGTTCCTTAGCAAATACATGCAGAACCAGAGAGTTGGTTGTTGCTGCAAAGACCTGATCTTAAAGGCTCAGAGAAAAAAACATGGAAGTGTAAAAACTTTATTCCCAGGCTAACTCTCTGTTAATGCAATCATTTTTCTGCTTTCAAATGTTCAGGAAATAGCCTCTTGGCTTACGGACCTGATTAGTTGGTGTTTCTGCCACATTATAATCTGTGATTTGACTTAGCTTTATACCTGAGAAAGCTGTAGTTTGCTTTTGTGCAGTCTCCGTGTTTGAAAGCTTTGAGTAGATTCATTTGCCTCCAGAAGATCGCATTGGTCTGGCAAGTACACGCTGACAAGAAAGTCATTCCACCTGATTTTCAGGACAGTCATATTTTTACACATTTTTTTTTTTTCCCCTTCTCAGTTTGGCTTTTCTCTGCTTTTTGTTTTTCCCTTTCCTCCCTCAGTTCATTAGTCTCCCCCTCTCCCTCCTCTCTCTTTGTCCTTCCCCAGTACACGCTATCCTCTCTATTTGATGGCTGAAGTAGGACAGGGAACGGCTGCTTTTACTGCTTCTTCTGACAGTACAAGTACAAGCAAAAGGGCGGTGATGCTTCAACTAACAGCCATGAGTGTCTACAAGTTGATCTTTTATTATTTTCTTTTCTTTCATCTCTCTTTATTTGGAATGAAAGGGAAATCAAAGAGCCCAATGCCTCGCCTGTGATACACCAAGTCCCATGCTGAGCAAGGGCCCAAGACTGCTGGCGTGCAAGGGTACGTCTTCTTTTAGGGAGCTGCACAAGCAGTGTTGTGTCCTCAGGGTGGGCCAAGACTGGGGTCCTGCTCCCTGTCCAAGCAGAAAGGGGGCTGCTCCCGTCTGTCCGGCACCCTCCCAGCGGCTGCAGTGCCGTCTGGTTCACCCTACCCTCTTCTTTGGAGTTATAAATAAAACCCCGGCCGATAAGCAGAGAGGGGTCAAGTCTAGGTTTCCAATGCCAGAGGCCGGGAGGTGCAGGTAGGCTGTGCCCTTCCATACCTGTGTGATGCTGAGCAGAGCCATGGTGGGACAGCCGGCGAGACTTTGCTCATTGGCTCCGAAAGTTTAAGCCACCACCATCATCTTAGAACTCCTCTTGTGAGATGCAGCTCTTCTTAGCAATATCATTGCTTCTGCTTTGGAACCTAATTATTATTACTCCTGCTCCTCTGGTTGGATTTACACTAAAGAATATAATCCTGTAAAGTTTTAAAGCACTAAGCGAGCTAAAAGACAAGCAAGCTTCCTAACTAGACAAAAGTGTTACCCACTGAATGTTTTTTCCTGCCACACAAAAGAACCTAGCAGTTGTTAAAATTCAGTGTCCAGGAGGTTAAAGCCTTCTGCTTTCCTGCAAAGTCTCCCGCAAGCTCCACCAATGCTCTTCAAGACCAAGAGCATGGCAAAGCTGGTTGCCAAGATGATCCAGCATGGCTATTGCTGTCTTTGAACAGCCGCAGGCCTGAAACGGTGGCTGAGAGCTGAGGTCCCTCTGGTCGGGAACTGAGGTCCCTTGTATGGGGCAGAGCCTTGCTGGTACCATACCTGCCTGTCCTCCCAACTCCGCCAGGTGGGGAGGTTTGGTTCAGTGTTTGCTCTGCTTTAAACAGGAGATTTCGGCAACGCCTCTTTGCTGATTTTGTTTTACACCTGTCCGAAGGCAGCTACCGTCGCTTTCCCCCGTGCCACAGATGAGATATTCAACCCTGGGGATGCAGCACGGAAGCCCAGGCCACTGCCCAGGTACCGCTCTGCCTTCGCTTGTCCCAGGGGCCCAAAACTTTGGTTGTCCTGGCCAGCTCACCCCCATGCAAAGGTGTCAGAAGTGTCCCCACAGCCCCGCTGGGGCTTGCCTCTGATGGGGAAATGCTTCTGGGGTCCGCAGCATCCCTGGCCCTGCGACTGATGCTCCTACGGCAGCCAGCTCCTGGCACAGCTGCGGGGAATTACTTCATATAAAACTGCAGTTTGGAAATGCTCCGGTTGCCTTCTTTTCAAGCCGAGGAGACTACTCTCCTTCAAACGGGACTTTGAATCGTAAATAATGTCACTTGTCTTTACAGCAAAAGATGACACTCCGTTAATAGGATGGCAACATTCATACACCACCCTATAATTAAAAAACAAGGGGAAAGACAGACCACTTAAAAGGGTTCCCCGCTGTGACAAATTCTGTGGATAATAACATTTTCACACTGCTGTAAAAAACTACTCCGTTGGCTGTGTGTTTTCCAGTGAGGATAATGAGGAGCTCAGTCGGCCTTTCGCTTGTTCTGTAGTCTGATGGCCGGCCTTTTCCGAAAATAAAAGCGCAATGCTTGCATCGGTTGATCAGTTGATCCAAAATATATCTTGAAGAAACAGCTTTGCTTCCCCTCCAGTGCCTAATTTAAGTTGTCTAATTAGAGCAGAAGCAGTTGCATTTCTGCGGTCTATGATTTTTGGTCTGCGCAACTGAAAACCATGCCCATGATTTAATTCTAGTCCTTTTTTTTTCTCTAGTGGCTTCACTTTTCATATCTTTCTGTACAATGGCTTCAATTTATTTTACTTTTTAATATTATTTTTACTTTTAACTGAGTGTCTCAAACACTCCCATCCCCTCCTTCCACCATACATTTTTGTGGCAGGGACAAACTTCTTTCCTCATCTGCCAGCAGTCTCTTAGCACAAAACCCTAGGTGAAGCCTACTTCACAGGAGACAGCATTTCAACCCTTAATGGGCTTGACTTTAAATTTCTTTTGCACTTTTGTTAACCTCAGAACATAGCAAGTTCACAGCTTCTTTTTTTCATCTCAAGTATAATGAAGGAGACCCCTCCTCCCATCCTCCCATTTCCTCCTGGGATTAATTGAAATGCAGCCCTCTAAACCTCCACTAATTTATTCTGAAGCCAGCTATTTCCTCAAACAGTTGCAGAAGATGGAAGTTGTTGATAGGGGCTGCAATTTTTTTTTCCCCCTTTCCATTGCTACATGCCACTTAAATCCCTGCCTTGGCTCCCGCACCTCTTGACACACGTATCTGAGCTACCACGGGTGAAGCCCTGAAGGCTCAAATACGTGAGGGGCTTGGTTTGCTTTCTGCTGAACGGTTTGGACACGGGCTGTGCGTGCAGCAGCAGAGGACACGGGAGCAAGGAACAGGGGGTTTAGCATTTAAGGTTATCATTTCACATACCACTTCAGGGGGCGGGTTTTTCCACCCTGAGCAATTTGAAAGGACGCAGCTGCCAGGCCATTGCTCGCAGAGCTTGGCGCGGTGGTGTCCACGTGCGAGGGCGGGCAGGGCGGAGGGCACTCCGGTTCGAGGTGCAGAAAAACCCCCGATTACAAGACACATTTATCCAATGGCTGGAATTCAAGGCAGCGTATGGAATAATTTTACCAAGTCTTCGACTGGGAGATTAAAACTTGCCTTTAATATGAGCATGGTGGTACCAGCAGAAGCTGTTGTCCTCCTGAAGGCCACAGATGACTGGGTTGTTGCCACAAAGCTCCTGCTCCTGTCCATTGTCACTGCAGTTAGCTTGGTTTCATCTGAGTCGTTCTCATCCTCCGCATGGCGTGCGCTGCGTATGCTTGCTGCCAAATTTACATCCAAAGTTGATTGTGTCAAAACCTTCTGTACAACTTTTTTTTCTTCCTTCTCAAATGTAGATGTTTTCTTTCTGGGACTGAATCCCAGTTTCCTTCTGTTTATTGTTGTCTTTAGGTTTTGGCTTGTTGGGGGGGGTGGGGTTTGATCTTGTACTTGACTGATGTACTATGTTTCTGTTTCATCAGCTTTCTACACAACCAACCATAAAATTAAACCTACACTTCCAAAACCTTCCAGAGAACTGTAAAAATGACCCATTATGCTCATTTATTTGCTGTATGGGTTATCTTCTTTTTTTTTTTTTTTTTTTTTGTGCTGGTCTAGTAGTTTGCATCTCAATGTTCCCATTAGTAAAAGATAAAAGGGGCATCCAAGGGCCACATAAGTAGGGAGACATGTAGCCACCAGGCTCTGAATCATGCTTTTTTTCCCTGCTTTTGTTTCCACTGGCATTGGCAGCGTTCATAGCCCAATCGAGTCTGTAAGAAAATGTCTTCAAAGTGCCATTCCGTTGCTGCTTGACTGCGTTTGTCGATGGGTTTTTTGGCCGTCACTGAAGCATTGACTTAAGAATCACTGTAAAACTACCATCAATTTCTAATGAGTGAGACTTTACCAAGCAGGTATTTAAACAAAGACCAACAAAACCCACTTCTTTTCTCTCCACCCCAGCTGCTTTTGAGCCCATTGAATACTGTCAAATGGGTTAGAGTCATGCGTGAAGTTTGTCGCTTCTGAGTTGCTGACAGTACCTACCTCAATGTACGACATGCTATGAATTTCAAATGATTTTATTGAAATGACCCCAAATTTATTGAACTATTGCCATCTGTTATGCAGCACAATTCTTCCCACTAGCAATTGGGAAAAACAAGACAAAGTGGCTGCCAAATCTTACCATTAGAATTGTTATTTCTGGGAAATATGAACGTTTCAGTTGCTGAATAAAAGTAGTCACTGTACCATATTCAGCCCATCTATTCCAACACAAGCTCAATACTAAATTACAACCTCCCACTTCGGGCTGGCTGCGCTTTTACATACATAAATAAACGAGAGGAATACATTTTCTGTAGGCTCATAGTAATATAAAAACTTCATAGCAGACAAAACCGGCCTCCTTGTCTTTTGGCTTTCTAAAGGAGATTTGCTGTGGTACGTGTACCCTCTCTGATCCTCAGCGTGGTTTCATCAGCACCGAAGGACCATGCACAACGGCTCTTGCACATCAGATGGTCCATCATGGCCCCATCCATGGGTCCATAAAACAGGAGGGGTAACATCTCACTCGAGGATTCCCTCAGTGTCCAAAAGACTCCTTGGGATTATATTTAGTGTTGTACTGAAGACTTTTTGCCGAGGTACCTTTTCCACAGAGGGGAATAATCAAACAAAATGCTAGATCTCATGGCAAAAAAACCCAGTTTGAGTATCAGTAATGTCTTTATCACTTACTGTGAAGGACACATTACAGAATAACCACCCCAAACCCCACAGTATTACTATTTCATCATACGGTTTAGGCCATTTTTCGAAGAGCCATAAGTAAGAAAATGTACTCATCGGAATGGCGTCCCTGTGGTAAGATATTAAATGAAGTTATTGTTTTGTTTTAGACCTTCAAACCCACTACAAATTAGGGCATCACATTAAATGGTGAAATGGAGAAGGTCCTTTTCAATTGAGTCTCTCTGCCTGATCCACAGTAGAAAGCAGAGTTATTTTCTTAGGAGACCAATACTTTGATAAGATCTGTCTGAACCCAACTGCCTGATAAGCTGGGAACTAGAGATCCAATGTCACCTTTTATTTTATTTACTTATTTATCTGTCAGTGGTGCAGGGATGTGGGGATACAGTCGCTCCAAAGTTTTCAGAATATTTTCTTAACCGTAATTTATAAATTAAATCCCCAAATAACTTTTTTTAAAAAAAAAAATCACAAATTAAATAAATTTTTCTGAAAAGAAAAAAAAAAAGGCTTAAAAAGGCTTCAAGGGTTTAAAAGCTGTAAATCATATCTCCTAGGGATATCTCTTGGCATTTGTAGTCCAAATCATACGGGTTTGCCATTACTCTTCAGAGGCCACCTGTGTTGTACTGGCCTAGCATTTTGAGTAATAAATCGGTCAGATTGTTAAAACATTAACCGGGCTAACAAGCAATTCTGAACTCCATATAAATGGGTAGTTACCTTTTTTGCTCCTAACTAAATTTTGTGTTAAACACCCTGGATTAGGGTTTTGAGATGCACCCGTTCCCGGGCTTTGCATTTTGATCTGTCCACCCGACTGCATTTTGACATTTAAAGCTCTGTTTTGAAATTCAGGCTTGTTACTTCAAAAGAAAATGGCCCGGAGAGATGACTTAAATAAATAATGATCAGTCATTTATTAATATTCAAGGGAGACTGCAACATAATGTATATTTTAACACCAACTGGGTTTATATAATGAAATCGCTGTGCTAGTAATGTAATTACAGTTTGGGGCTATTTATTTATTTTTGTTGTTTTATACGTATGCAGTGCAAGGCTTTCCACAAATCCTCTGTGTGGCTTTTTTATGCTCTGATTTGACCGGATCTTGCTTTCCTCGATTGACACACATTGATTTGCAACTCTAAAAACCCTTTAAAAAGGTTGCCTAGCGTCTCTGTGCCTTTTTATCAGACGAAAGGATCACGAAGGAGGAATCACAGGAATCCCACTCTGGGCTCCGCTGGCTATTAGAGCTTGACCTGTGACTCGGTGGCATTCCTCACATCCCCTGTGCCGTCATTCCTTTGCTGCTACAGAAACCCCGGTTTTTTGCTGGTAGCCATGGCCAGCAGCATGGTCACCTTGCCTTGCAGGGCACGCTTGCTGTAGAGGAGAATTGCATACGCTGTTCCAGCACAGCTACAAAAGCAAAACTTAGTGTTTCCCTCAGCTTCCCCCTAATTCAATAGCCCCTAAACCAAAAATAGGAGAAGTTAGGCATTACATTGCCTATGCCTGCAGGGCGAGGAAGATGCTCAGCTGGTAGGACTGCTTTAGACACATGATGGCTGCGAGCAAAATGAGGATCTGCTTCATCCCTCCTTGCTGGGGGTTCCCTGTACTGTGTAATTACTGTGTTATTACTACAGTTCAGTTGATCACAGGAAAGGTGGCAAGTATCTCTTTTTCCTTAAAGACTGAAACCAAAAATCTTTATTTCCATTCCTGAACTATCACTTTCTAGTGCATACATCAGCTTCGATTCAAAGGCTTGTCCCCAAGCTTGTTCTTTACCTTGTATCAGACTTTTCCCACACTCATATTTATACTTTTCATATCCTTTCTATAGCTGCATGGATATTTACATAACAATATGATAATTTACTTTTTTCATATGCATTTTGTTTTCTTTTCTTTTTTTTCGAGTTGCTGTGGTACTTCATTTTGTGAACAGAACCGTATGAATGCTACTGAGAAACAAACCAAAACAAATTACATAAGGAACAGAGTCTTAGTAGTGCCAAGGTTTTCTTTCCTGCATTGCACATGCAAAGCTTTTCTAGTTAATTAAGAACAAACACGCACACAGCACAACTAGCTCCTACAACATGAATTTAATTTCCTTGAAGCTAAATAAAGACCAAACAAAATTGTTCTTGTTACAATTCTGATCTTCAAAGGAGTTTATTTATTTCCTTTTATAGGTCTGGACAGCCTTGAGCTCTCTGTGTTTAGATTAAATCATCTCCAGAATCCTCCTGTCCCTCTTAGCTGTAAACAATGCTGAAAGGGGAATGATACCTCAGGATTAAAGCTGGATTTAAGTGGGAAGACGTTGCCAAGAAGCAAGAGTAGTCCTGGCCTGAACTCCCACCGTCTGGAGCCCCCGCAGGTCTCCGGCGCTGGGCAAACGCTGGGAACAACGCCACGGTTCGCTGTTTATTTTCTGGAAGGGTTATATGTTCAAAACACGCTAACTGGCATGTTAGAACTAACACTTTCACACAGATGAATGTTGGTGAATCTGTACGATGCATTCAATAACCTTCTTCGTTTTCTCCTTCTTTGTATTAAGACTGAGAGCTGTACCTCCAAATTACAAAATTTAAACTATTTTTGCCCACTACATTCTCATTTGCAAAGGGTTTACATCCCCTGCAGATTACTAAACCACAAATCATTGCATCGAGTCTAAATTTTTGACTAGCCACAAATATTGCTAATTTTTCCTTCACAGAATTCAAAAAAATGTGTGTTGAACCTGTAAGCTTCCCATGGCAAAAGAATATATTGCCACTTCTTTTCCCTAAAAACTTGGTTGTGTTATGTTGGTGGTGGAGCTATGGAGGAGAAACGAAGCCAGCCCAGGAGTGATGGATGCTGGATGCCTGGTGGGGCTATGCTGGAGCGCGCCGCCATAAGGACATGGGAGGCAGCGTAGGGAGGGGGACTACAGTCTAAGAGGTCACCTGGCAGGTATTTCTTGTTGGAGCACAGCGAAGATGTATTTGGGACACTTTGGCAGGCAGAAACTTTGCCTCTAATAGGTCAGGTGAGGACAGGAGATTGCACGAAGGGTAGAATGAAGGAGTATGGGAAAATTTATTTCACAACATGATATCTTCCTGTTGTCTACTGGGATTGTTTAACTGGTTTCAATATACGTTCTAAAATAGCGTGGTATGTGAAAATTTCAGTTTTCACTGCAAGGTATAGCCTGTATAGAACATAATTCAGGTCAAATGGAGGGTCCCTGAAACTTAATAGCCCTGGCCCTCCATCCTATAGCCCCTGGCTCACACCAGGGCGCTCGTTTCCGTCGCCACTAAAGGCTCAACTGTTCACCTACAGCAGACCGTCTGGCTAAGCTGCTTGTAAACTCAATTTTCATGATTGGATAGAAAACGTTACTCAAAATAATGCTATTTACAAAGACCTTTATTACATTCTCTTTGTTTCTGTGCTGCCACTTGAGGGACCAGCTGAGATTGTCTTTGATGGATGAGCAGCAGTTTATAATCCAGGACCTACCTTCCCTCTCAGGTTTGAAAATGCCAGTAGTGAAATCTCCCTGGAAGGCAGTGGAGCCACCGCAGATTAATATTAGAAAGGAAATTACAGTATAATGCAATAATTCAGTATAATAAACAGAAGAAGACCTTCTGCAAACCATAGAAGAGAGTAGTTATGAAAATGTGGTCTAAATACTGACATAGACTCAGTCTGCCCGCTTGTAGAGATATGGCTCATCCTTGCCAGTAGCAGGAAGAAAATAATCTAGTTTAGATAACTCCCCAACAGAACACAGGTCATGCACAGTGACCTGCGGGTGTACTTTCATTAAACAGCTTTTTACGCAATTAAAATAAATAAATAATAAATAAATTGCATTGCTAGTAGTAAAGGGAAAGTAAAATAATGTTTATTAAAAAAAAAAAATTATGATGAATTATTCTCTGACCTCTGGTTAGGAGGAAGAATCCCATGAAGAAGAAAATGATAATTTTATTTGAAATAAAGATGGCTATAAATGTATTTTAATATTTTTGGAACCTGTTCTGGTAAACCCAAGACTACCTGCATTAACTTGCAGTGGATAACTTCAATTGCAAAAACAAGCATTCCAATTAAAAGAATATGAAGTATGGTGAAAACGTGCTCTACATAAACTCTATATAGAGCCCAATAAATTGTTTTCCCCTAATGGAAGAGGCGACTATGTCTGCCATCGCTCTGCGATGAGCACTGACCAGGAGAAACACAAAACTCGGATCAGGACAGTGCCGTGCCGAGAGCACTGCACCCGAAAGAACAGGAGGTTAATGATGATGATATTTTATTTGATGATATTTCAGTACCTAAGGAGAATATACTACTCGTGGAGAACTTAAGTTATTTATAAAGCATGTTAAAAAGGGACTAATTCTCCTCAGACTACACCTGTGTGTGAGGAATGCTGCTCTGTAAAAGCCAAGAGCCGTGTCTTTTAATTAAAGTGATGCTTAATTTATATAGTTAGAATCATTGTAAAACACTTTCATTTCCATGTATGATCATTATTGCCACAAGTAGCACTGAAAAGCCAGTGGAGGCGAACATCTCTAGCAAGCTCGTCACTAATTTATATCATCATACCGGGCAGGTTTTGCAGGTTATCTGCCTCTTGATCACTTCTTCTAATTGCAGAAATAATTGTACCTGCCCTCCTTTGCACGGCACTTGCAGATCCAGAGGTGAAAGCACTACAAAAGCATTAAGTGTTATCTTACCAGTGGCAAGTATATTAAAAATCACTTCAAATCTTGCACGGAGAAAATGTTGCCAAACCTGAATGTAATTTTTATTGCATCCTTTTCATATTACACAGGCAATAACGTATCTGTAATAAAGCTGAAACACATGACTTCTTCTTTTTTTTTTTTTTTTTTTTTTATTAGATGTAATTTTGCAATTAGTTCCGCAGTATAGCTCAGGAGACAAATGAGACCGATAAAAGTCTTTAGCTGTTTCATCTTCAGCGTGCATGACGGTTCAGACATTACTAAACCGAATTTGCAACCATCCCCTGGGGTTGCAGCTTGGCTGCGAGCTGCCGGAGTGGTGGACCTTCCCTGGAGAAGCCGTTCGCCTTTTGCTTGGAGCTTACCCACCCCCACCACCATCACTGCCACCCTCCTGCCCCGCACCGGGGGCTGCGAAAGCCACACAACCCACCCGTGAAATGGGTTGCTTGTTTTTACTTGTTTTTACTGCTGAAAAGCAGGAAAAGTCAGAGGTGGACGGGAAACATTTCCAAAAGTCAAAGCTGGTCACAAGGAAGGTTTCAGCGTGATAACCCAGAGGAGGAAATCCTATCAGCGTGAGCAAGAGCTAGAATAAACAAGTCACTACAAACACTTTTTTCCCCTTTAATAAATATTTGACTGAGGTCATTAACCTTGCCTGAACTGGACCCATATTTGATAATGCAATCCATCCCTCTGTCTTGCAGCCGAAAAGCGTTTTTTTTTTTGTTTTAGAAGCCAGATTTCTGTTTGCACACAGGCTTTTCTACCCTGTAAGTCAGCAAGAGATCGAGAACTGTTATTACTCGGGTACATTATCAAAATCTAATGACAGCGTCTCTATTCTTTCTAATTAAAGCTAGTTAGTGAAAACTTATTATTTGTCCCTCTGTCCCAGCTCACCGCTCAAAATTGTTTCTGAAAAGCAACCCTGATCGCAGCACCCAGAGCCATGTGCCCATGAGGGACAGACAAACCGAACTTGGGGGCAGTTTTCAACCATGCCACCACGCCGTGCCCGTCACTAATGGTTCAGAAGAGCTTAGGCGACCTATCCCTCCACTTTATTTGTCTCAAAGACACTGTTTGGTCTATAGGGAGGAAATAATTCAAGTATTCCTCCAGTCCAAATGTCTCATTTTATGTTTAGGCACATTGAGTTTTGTTGTGCTTGAGTACACAAGGATGCAGAATGGGAGCAAACCTGAGAAGTGCTGAAAACAGTCATTACCAGTTGCAATGTATTCCCACTCACTTCGCTTTCTGAGCTTTCTGCCTAAATACCAGAGCCCATCCTGTGGGATCCTAATTGCCTGGTATCGCAAAAGCTCTCTGGCCAGCAGAAAGCACGGGGATCTCCCCAACCTGCGCTTGGCTTTAGAGTATTTTCACAGATATCAGCTTCTCTGGCATTTGCTGCAAGGTTATTTCCCTGTACGATGTATCTGTAAGCGCATGGCTTCACCACACCAATATACAAGTTATCAAAATATTCAAAATCCCAAGCTGATTGCAGCCATCATCTTGAGTTTGGAGAAAGATGCTTGATTTCAGAAATACGCATGGTAATTCTTTCTCAAATCCTGCAAGCTGACATTGTCATTGCACAGAACGTGCTCGGGTTCACTCCTAAAACACAAAGGAGCCGATAGCTCGCAAGGAAACAGCCTG
>NW_009260196.1:1116185-1120487 GCF_000687185.1 Egretta garzetta | reverse complement strand
GGTGCTGCCGGAGCACCAGCTTCTGCAGAATGTAGTGCTCCTAATGAGGTGTTTCGCATAGCCAAATATTTCACATGTGGCAAAGCTGTTGTAACTCTCTGTGAGAGATTCAGTAAAATATGTTCTGTCCTGAAGGCTAAGGAAAGCATGGCATAAATTGCCTAGCCGCCTGAGAGCCAAGGTGTTTAGCAATTTTCTTATCTCAAACTGTGTCCTGAAAATTGGGCATAAAAAGGGCCCAGTTCAAGAAAGATGAGGAACTCCTAGAGAGGGTCCAGAGGAGGGCTACAGAGATGATGAAGGGACTGGAGCATCTCCCCTACGAGGAAAAGCTGAGGGAGCTGGGCTTGTTCAGCCTGAAGAAAAGACTGAGAGGGGATCTCATCAACACGTACAAATATCCTCCTGTCACGAGGACGGAGCCAGAGTCTTCTCAGTGGTGCCCAGCGACAGGACAAGGGGCAATGGGTACAAACTGAAACATAAGAGGTTTCACTTGAACGTGAGGAAGAACTTCTTTACTCTGAGGGTGGCAGAGCCCTGGCACAGGCTGCCCAGGGGGCTGTGGAGTCTCCTTCTCTGGAGATATTCAAAGCCCGCCTGGATGAAGTCCTGTGCCCCCTGCTCTGGGTGACCCTGCTTGGGCAGGGGGTTGGACTGGGTGATCTCCCGAGGTCCCTTCCAACCCCTGCCATTCTGGGAGTCTGAGATTCTGCGATCGGCAGCGTCTGCAGTTTAAAACGCCGCCACCTTTCATGTCAGCTGAGGCAAGGGCGTTCCAGGCGGGAGCTTCACCGGGGATCCAAGGGGGAAATTCTCAGGCTCCACAACGTTGTGCTTTGCTGTCGCATCTGCTACCTTCCCATATGCAGCAATTCCCAAAGTCTTTGGCTTTGCTGTGGGTGTCGATGTTCACAAATCTCCATCACCCTTGGACCAGCTGTGGGAGCAGGGTAGGCAAACTCCCAAACTGTGATAGAATATCCGCAAATATACAACGGCAAGCTTTCACTAAGGCATGCATACCCCAACTGCTGACGTACCATCTGTACAGCTTGGCCTCTGCCACGCCATGGCAGGATGCCCACGACTCTGCTGTTTTGCTACTTGAGCCACCAGTAATAAAAATACCAAAACCCAAATAACTCTAAGTTCATACAGAGGCACAGAGGTAAGGACCTAGCCTTCTTTTTACCAAACTCAAAATATATGTCAGGTTTGACCTCCACAGCCTGTGGCACATGTATATAGCTGGACGTTTAAGAGGAATAAATTTTCTTGAGCATTTTTCCACTGCTATATTTCTCCTAATATGATTTTAATCTGCTTCTCAGTGCATTCCCAGTGTATCCAAAGCACAAGAGCAAAGTCTTTCTGAGGCTAATCTAGTGACCATAAGTTCTCAGACCGTAGTGAAAGCTTGTGTTACCTCATGGATAAAGTGTTTGCTTCATATTTTGAAGGTCATAAATTCAAATCCCGTTAATAGTCTCCTTTTATTAAACGTCTCATAGCTAATTTTCAGCAATATGATTACACACTAGGTCAGTTAATTATTACTGAATTCCTCCAGCAACAACAAAAAGGGCAAACTACCCACTAAAAACAGCTTAGAAAGTAATACTTACAAAATGATTAGCCATTTAAACAGTTCAATTAAGTGAGACAATTAAGTTTAAGTAGATTCCTCATTAGAGTAATTTTCTGTACTTATAACTGTACAAACCCCTGAGAAGGCTTTTTGGGAACCAGGGAGCTTGATGCATTTCCACGAACGTAAGTGTGCCATGACCGGGGCTCGTATGTACGTATCTGATGAAAGAATTTGTCTGGGGGAATTTATAAACACACACATGGGAGCTCTCAGTCAGAGAGAGATCTGTTTGCTTTAATAGAATCTTAAGTTACGAAAGATATAGCACAGCCTTCTCCTGACTATATGGGGGAGAGCGGCCCTAAGAGCAAATGACACCTTGTTTTGAACCAACATTTTTTGGAGAGGTGTGAACATAATACGGATAAAGCCAGCCTTCTCTGGGACTTTATGGTTATACATCAAAATTAATGTACTGCTTCATTAAGTACGTGGAATATTTTCATGGAAATACCTTGCCTTTCCTGACTTGGGAGAAGGTATATCTGTTTCTCAGGGCTCAGCAGCAATGCTTTTGCTTACACTGAATAACACTTGACAGAATAAATAATAAGCCAGGGAAAATTATTGGGAAATAAAGTACAGCCACGTGTCAGAAAGTCAGCCTGGGTCTTTTGGTCGTGTCTTAGGGTGTTAAAGAGAATTTTGATTATTTGTTGCTTTATTTCCTGATACCTTCTTCCTTTCTAAGTGTTAGGTAAATGCAATGATGCCAGAGATTATGGAAATGACAAAGTATTCGCGCTGCTCCACGGGCAAGCTTGCCCAGGGAATCATAGAATGTTTTGGGTTGGAAGGGACCCCCAGAGGTCATCTAGTCCAACCCCCCTGCAGGGAGCAGGGACACTGCTAACCAGATCAGGTTGCTCACAGCCCCGTCCAACCTGGCCTCGAATGCTTCCAGGGATGGGGCCTCCACCACCTCTCTGGGCAACCCCTGCCAGTGTTTCACCACCCTCATTGTAAAGAATTTCTTCCTTAGATCTAGTCTAAACCTACCCTGGTTTAGTTTAAAACCATTACCCCTTGTCCTGTCACAGCTGGCCCTACTAAAAAGATTGTCCCCATCTTTCCTATAGGCCCCCTTTAGGTACTGAAAGGCCGCAATCAGGCCTCCCCGCAGCCTTCTCTTCTCCGGGCTGAACAAGCCCAACTCTCTCAGCCTGTCCTCATAGGAGAGGTGCTCCAGCCCTCAGATCATTTTTGTGTCCCTCCTCTGGCCCCGCTCCAACACTTCCATGTCCTTCCTGTGCTGAGGGCTCCAGAGCTGGACGCAGTACTCTAGGTGAGGCCTCACCAGAGCAGAGTAGAGGGGCAGAATCACCTCCCTCGACCTGCTGGCCACGCTTCTCCAAGCCTGACCTGCCCACCACGGGGCGTGATTTCTGGGAGACCCAGGCAAGACCGTAAGAGCTCTGCTTTCACCTTCAGGTGTGTGCCGAGAGAGAGATGAGTACAAAGCCGGGCCCAAAACTCAGTCCTTGCCCCAGAGGACTGCAGCCCTGCCAGCAAGATGCAGGGCGACAGGGCTGGGGCTCTCCTCGCTGCGGGAGGGGAACCTCCCATGGCTGCCAAAGCTGGCAAACCAGCCAGGAAAGGGGTTTTATACCTGTATAAAAGCCTACAGTTTTGTATTTAGAGTGGGTTTTGACGTGACAATTTTATCTTAACGTGTCAGGATTTAAAAAAAAAAAAAAAAGCAGTGAAAAGTGGGGTGAGTAAGGAAAATAAATGCATTCTTTCCAGAGGTGACTTTCCAGCTAAAGCCAGGACCATTTGTCTTGAAGCTCATTTCACATTAGGATGTGTTTCTCACAATATGTTAAGCTCTAAGGGAATGCTAAGATGAAAAATGTGTTTTAATTATTTTGTATGGGTTAAGTAAAGAGACTTGAAACTTCATCTCTGCTTTCTACAGCTATCCATGCATGAAATGAAGGGAATTATGTACTACTCAGCTAGAGAAAAAGAGTACCAAAAGAGTACCAGTGAGGTTCAAATCCAGCACAGACCTCAGCACTGGAGGAAGAGGGCGGCCGCTTTTTTGTGTAGAAACAATCCCCCCAAATTCCCTGGCAAGGTCTGTGCACAAGACATACCTGTATCTTTGCAGATAGGCTCTCTTGAAATTAATTGTCAATAGCCAATATGAGAGCAAAGTGGAAGCTGTCGGTGCTGACACACAATGTTATTTGTTGCTCCACAGGTGAAGTTTTGCTTTCCCTATCTAAGATATCATCTGAAAACACATGGTTATCCCCATCCCATGGAACATAATGCCTGAGGCAGGAAAAGAGGTGCTATGAGGGAGCCTCGTGTCTGCTTTCCTCCTTTGGGGCAAAAATGAACCATCACAGAATCACAGAATTGTTTAGGTTGGAAAAGACCTTTAAGATCATCAACCATTAACCTAACCCTGCCATCCCACCACTAAACCCTGGCCCTAAGCACCTCATCTACCCTTCTTTTAAATGCCTTCAGGGATAGGGACTCGACCACCTCCCTGGGCAGCCCATTCCAGAGCCTGACAACCCTTTCTGTGAAGAAATTTTTCCTAGTGTCTAACCTAAACCTGCTGCAACTTCAGACCATTCCCCCTCATCCTATTGTCCGTTACCAGGGAGAAGAGGCTGGGCCCCCCCCACCTC
>NW_009260196.1:1084982-1116103 GCF_000687185.1 Egretta garzetta | reverse complement strand
GGTCCGTTCCCAGGGAGAAGAGGCTGGCCCCCACCTCCCTCCCCCCTCCTCTCAGGCAGTTGTAGAGGGCGATCAGGTCTCCCCTCAGCCTCCTCTTCTCCAGACTGAACAATCCCAGTTCCCTCAGCCGCTCCTCGTAAGCCTTGTGCTCCAGACCCCTCACCAGCTTGGTGGCTCTCCTCTGGACATGTTCCAGCAACGCAACATCTTTCTTGTTTCACCGTAGGTCTGAGTTTATCCTTGCATGTGGCTGCCACCAAAGGAACTTAAATATTTCCCTCTCCCAGACTGCTGGCCAGCTTGGCAGTCGGGATTGACTTTATGCATACAGCAGAGGGTGAAATGATGCTCAAAAAGCGTTCAGCGATGGAGGACTCATCGCGCTGAGCTGTGCTGCAGAGACTTGGAGGTCTTGACCTGAGATCTCAAGGTGACAGGAAAGAAATACGGATGTGCTGAGGGTAGCGAATGGCACTTCAGAGTGCTCTCTTGGAGGGGGAGAGCTATTTTTGCATGTCTCCATACTTCCATACACAAATCTACAATCAGTAAAAGTAACCTTAGTGCTATATTTTTGTTGCAATTTTAAAAACACCCGTTCAGTCCCGGAGGCGTAGGACACAGCCTGCGTATTTGACAATGATGACTTATTTAGCTTCCGCACTAACACGCTTTCGAATCTTTTCAACGTAACTAAAATGTAGCTTTATCAATGGCTAACTTATTCACAAAATCTACTGTCACAAATATGAATTTACTGCGTGCTACTTATCAGAGAAATTGTCTTTGTTGCTTACATGATTGAGTTTCAAGTGATTGCTCTTGAGTTTCCAAAAGATTTTTTTTTTTAATGGAAGAAATTAGAGCTGATAGTTGAATAGTTAGTAGCGCTCATGAGTAACAAGAAAGCAGAACCGCGCATTAGAATGCAAGCTGGGAAAATTATTCTTCTAGCTGGTCTATTGGACATTCAATTAGGAAACCTATATGATAATTTTTACTTTTATTCCAATATTTTATTTCTCATTTCTTTTTTTTGCTCCCTAAACCATAATTCCAAAAGGCTGATAGGAAGAAAGTTTAGTAAAATTGGTACACAAGCATATTCTATATACAGAAATATTTTTAAACTCATCTGGGTTTCTTTAGTCTTGGCTTGGGTGATCTCGACTGAGGTTATAGAATATATTATCCTATATAGAGAGAATATATATACACCAAAAAAAGAATCCTAAACACCGTAAACTGAGCAAATGGCATTCTGTCCTTCTCCCAGCCCCAGAAAACCCAGGTACAACCCAGAGCAGCCACACTGTCTTATGAATCAAAAGTCTGAACATTGGTCCTAGCAAAACCAACAACTATACTCCTCTGTCAAATTGCGGCCATGATTATGGCTCCCTGAGAATAAATTTATTTGAAGTTTTGCATAATCTGTGTTTATTTTTTTAGTTCTCTTTGAATTTCATAAATGGTTTCAAAGAAATGAAAAAATAATGAAAGTTAATTAGCCCAAGGAGTGGAGAAGAGCAATTAGCACTCCATGTCTCCTTGCAAAAAAACCAGGCGTCTTTGGAAAATATAGAAAAATAGCAGCAAATTGGGGGTTCTAGCATATTTGCCATGTAAGGAAAGAAACCATCCTAAAAAAATCTTAATGTTGCAATTCAAAGAATCATTGCATTGGGCTTCCAAGCCTAGATGTTATTTACTCTGTACCCACGAGTGCTTTTGCCAGTCGTAAGAAGAGGCAGAGGGCGAAGTCAGCGGGTTGATGTGGGATGCAATAGGTGGAAGCAAAGAAAAAACATAGGAGGAGAACAGGAGCAGTCGGCTTTACTGTATTTGCGTGAATCAAGTTACACACACATGTGTGCAGGTCGTGGCCCAGACACATAGACTGCTTTAAAAACACTGAAGTGAATAAATAGGAGTTAATAATTCCAATTATTGTGCACGGAGGAGAGGTTTGCTTGGGGCAGGGAGCTCACAGAGTTCACGTGAAAAGCCTCAGACCCACCCGCCATTAGTTTAAGAGGATCCTTAGCACCGTATGTATTTGAGCTGTTTATTTGGTTTCTGTTTTGTTTACGTGCTCCATTTTGCTACTGTGCCACCCGCAGAAATCCCTCATCTGGCATCGCCGCAGAACAAATAGTGCAGCAAAGTAAATAGGTGACGCAGGAGGGAAAATATAAAACTGGGAGAGGCCACGGGTGTGTTTGATATAGCAAAAAAGGGGTCAGGAGCTGAATTTCAGTTCAGCGAGAGTCCTGCTTGCCTGATAATTCCCCCTGGCCTACTGCATTGGATTTGCAGCCTGAAAGCTGGCACCTTTCAGATACGCCAGCCTCAAACGTTCCGAGCAATCGTGCAATGCAGAAGTAAGCCGTACCAGAGAAGTTCAGAGTTTGCCCCAGAAACAAATGCAACTGTAGGACTGCAGCGTGCAAAATCAGTGAGAGGCACGCAGAAATGAGAAAATCGAGTTGGTGTTGTGTGTATTGAGTCAGGGCTCTGAAAACTGCAGGTGAAGGTTTTGGAAAGAGCCAGAGACTTTTGAAAGGATTTGTATGGTGTTAACTATGGCTCCCCACACGGATGCCTGTTCCCCGAACCCTCCTGCTATCAAAACCCCCAGCAGTTTCTATAGATGCTTCAGCAGTAAGGAAACAACAGGCTCAGCTGCTCAGAAAGTGAGAAATCCTCTTCTCAGGAAAATGCCTCAAGACACCAAACAGAATGATCCCACGGATGGGCTTTTTGCTAGCCTCAGAGGCGCAGCAAAGAGTGCCTTCTGATTGACTGAAAAAAAGGAAAACAAGCAAAGCAGTCCCTTAAATGGACCCTAGGAACAGGACAACCCCCTGCTCCTTTTGGCCAACCCCCTGCTCCGGCGGAAAGCAACGGGCACGGTGCCACTGACTGCACTTTGGACGGGACAAGGGGGGTTCAATCCACTTACTGACAAAAAGAATCATTTTCACTTATATTGATCTCCAAGGGACTATTTATAGAAATAAAACATTTCAGATAGTCTTAATTAATGTCATTCATAACCAGCGTCCTAAAGCTCCCTAGAAACTCGCAGTCCAGAACTATTTAAATCAACCAAAGTCTTTAATTGCACCAGAGTACACCATGGCTTCCAGCTATTGGAAGATGGAAGCACGTAGCAGAAAAAAGTATTGACATTTTGTAGTCACTGCATTAAAGCATCCAGTAATGGGCAAACAACAGAAATTAGGGTAAACAAAAAGAGTGGCCATTGGTAGAGCTGTGTAGGATACGCCTCAGGGGTGCTGTGAGCGCAGAAGCAAAGTCCAAGTGAGTCAGCATCCAAGACAAGCACATTTATCTTTGGGACTGCACACATGTTCCTGGTTCTGCCTGCACAAGGGCATATTGTATTAAGAACAGAGTATTAGGGTAGACATATTAACATGTTATATATATATATAAAAATGTATTTATATAGGTATATGTATACAGGGTACGCATACAGCCCTTTGGTGCAATAAGTATTTAATTGGGTCTGTGTCACAGCATACACAGGGATGCTGTTAGTAGTTTAGTCCTCTCTGGGGTGATCTGTAATTCTGTTCAGAGTTTCAGTGTGGGTTTCACACAGTGATTGCAGTCAGAAGCACAGCCAGCTTCTTCATGACTCCTTCATTAACTTCTAACCTTCGGTTTCCTATTTCCAATGCAATTGTCACAAAATAAATACCAACTCCACGGGCACTTGTGTGCAATACTCCTGGAGCCCTTCGCCGTGCGCTACCACAGGAAAAAGGAAACAGGTTTTTAACTCCTTGAGAACGGAATCAGCACCAGCCTATGAAAGGGTAAACAGTGGGAAGCATAAAGGAAGAACAAAAAATTAAAAAGAAGTTTGTGGAGACGGAGAAATCCATACAGCAAAGCAACAAACCCACTCCCGAGATGGGAGAATCTAGGAAGCCTCACACGTCTGGAGGTGGCGTTGGAAGAACAGCCTGGGCGAGGGCATAGGAGAGGAAAATCAAAACAAACCAATTAAACCCAGTATTTTATATTTTGACCTTCCTTTAATCCAGTAACAGGCCAATTACAGCCAACGCTGTTTTTAAAAGCCTGCTTTACTCAGGAAAACTTTAAAACCTGATGTGCTTCGATAAGCAACACTCTTTTAAAGTAAACCTGAACTAACGGTTTAAAGCTAAATAATACGGAAGCCTGAATTAAAATTCTGGAAAGGTTGTAAGGTTAAGTCAATCAGCTTACTGGCATCTAGAAAATGAGTGCTGCTTTCAGGTATCGATTGGACAGAATAAGCACGACCAGAGCTTATCACAGGATATTCCCGCAGGAGATTGAAAGCAAAGCTTCCAGCTCCTCCTCCACAAGCTTGCAGATGTTTTATTTAGTGATGATTTCTTGCAACGGGGGTGAAAAATCTTGTGAAGAACAGATTTCCTCCCTCTAAGGGCTGGGACCTAGATGCTAACGCACAAAGTCATCTTCCTATTTGCTTCCTTCCAAGGCAAAGAAGTCCTGGAGACAGAGCAAGGGAAGAGGCTGGTGTTGCTGCTGGGGTGTTCGCACCTTTCTTAGGGCTGCTTTGACAAGAGGAATAGCAGTTTCCTGAAGTTTTTAAAGCCTTCAGTGCTTTCTCCCGTAGTCCTGCTTCTTCACATCAGCCTAGAGCTCTAGAGAAATCTCAGAGCCTGCTCTAAATACAAAGAGAGACTTGAAGCCAGGTTTCTGATGCAGAATGCTCTAATCACAGCATCTGACAGAAGGTACCAGGGACTGCTTCTAGGTCCTTGATACCCTGCCCTGCAGGTAAGCCCTGCCTCAAAGCCCAGCTGTAGCTAAACCAGAAAGCGCTTAGCTGTAACCAGAAAGTCAAAGCAAGACCCTCTACACCAGACTTTTTTTTTTTTTTTTTTAAGTATCCCAAACTCTATTAAATAAAAAAAAGTCTCACTGCAGGGGGGTTGGACTAGATGGCCTCTAGGGGTCCCTTCCAACCCAAAACATTCTATGATTCTATGAAGTCAAAGAGAGAGACTTTGCCAGAGACAAGACTATCAACTGCTGAGAATCAATATAACCCAGATAGCCAAGAGATTCCTTGTTAGCCACTAACAACAACAACAAAACCCAAACCAAAAACTGGAGGCTTTTTCTACCCTGAACTCTGCTTTTAAGGATGCTAACCCCCCTGAACTCCACCCAGCACCCCAGGTGAAGGGCATAAATTCTGGAGCCACAGCGTGAGTGTTGTGATATATCTATAAATAGTGCACCTGGGGCAAATAGGAAAGAGAGAATGCTTATTTCTGAGGGTGAGCTGTGAGCAGAGAAGACCTAATACATGGTAATGCTCGTGAGGCCAGAGGAAAGGGAGTGGGTGAGTTTATTTTGCTTTAGTAAAAAAATAGAGAATGTGTGAAGTTATTTATTTTAAGCTACTTTTTCTTGTGGGAGCAAGTTCTAGTACTGGGAGAAGAGGGGGTTTATATTTCTTGAGGCAACATAGCAACAAGTTTTTAGTGAGACCAAAAGCTGTTTTATATATTGAGCAACGCCTCCTATGACTGCTTTTGAGGAAAAAGAAAGAAGGGATAAGGAATAGTGGGAGTAGAAGAAAGGTGGGATGAGTAATCTGTGCAACTCTAAGCTTTCTTATAGATTTCTGCTAAGAGGTAAGGATGGCTGGTACAGGGTCTGAGCACTGTGTTCTGCAGTTACATTCAATATTTGCTTAACCCTCTCTAATGATTCTTAGGTTACGCAATAACTTCTAAGGTTGCAGCCAAAATGTAAAAAGATTAAGTACAGGATTTTGCTGGTACAGAAACAGGTGCGCTGCTTCTCTGGTGCCTTGCTGCTGATTCTGATGCCTCTTACCCTTATGATATTAAGCCATGAAGCAATTTCTGTAAACCAGGATATAAACTTAAAGAAATGCAACAAACCCCTTATTGTAAATGTAAATACCTGGGACTTAGGCTCTGTGCATAAATGGTATTTTTCTTATGATCGGAGATGTAGAAAAATAAGATAATTATGAGAAGGGGCTAGGCTATTAAAGCCATATTTCTGCAATAAAGTATTTGCATAAACATGCTAGAAATTCAGTGGAGTACAAATACAGTATGATCATGAAGAGCGTAATTAAATTACAATTTAAAATATGTGAACCATCTGTACTGCAATGTGAATCAGTGCTACATTGGGAATATTGATGATGAGTTCTGTATTATGGCATAAAATAAAATCTACCAAAGCTCTGCCTGTTTTCCAGTCCCTTCAACACTTGCTATTAGTAGCGCATTCCCCTTGGCCTTGTCAAACTTATCGCTGAGTGTCATACTTGCATGGCACTGTAATTGCTTTAAAGGCCTGCAAAAGCTGAATCTAATGTGTTTTATCTTGTGTATCCCTTCTCTGTGTTCATAGTCAAAATAAAAGCAATAGGAAAGACACCGAGAGAGCTAGGTGAACTTATAGGAGAAAGCTTTAAGTGAGGAAATTAAAGCAGGCTGGGGAGTATTCAAAATAAAAATAAAAGTTCTTGCTGGGTTGTTGTTTTCATGCTATTAGGAAATATGTGAAAGAGTTGCAGCTGAACTTAATTTAGAAATCTGTTGGAGACATGAGTTTGGCTTCTGATGGTTTTTTGACCTTGAGAGAAAGCTATAGGAAATGTATCAGGAAAAGATAGCTGAGCCAGCAGGTATTTTTCAGCAACTGGAAAACACTGGTTTGGTTTAATGCAATTTGTTATTAAAATTAATATACAGGAACACTTCTGTTGCCCCTGGCTTCAAGACTGAAGCCCCTGGGAAGTCTGATGGGATTGTGAGTGGGTGTTTGGAGGGCATGGGTGTGTGCTGCAGACCCCTCTCCTCCTAGAGGTTGCTTTCCAGGAGTGATGGGTAAGACCATATCCTCCCAGTGGCTGTGAGCCTGAGCCCTTTGTCCCCAGCATTTCCACACCTGCATCGAGCCCTTCTGCAAGGGAGCAGGTGGCACTGAGGACCTGCTTGCCTTCAGCTCTTGCTAATGGCCTGCAAAACTTCAATCTCAGGTGAAGGACCCTTCTTTGATTTGCTGCTTTGTTAGTTAATAGCATGCTTCCCTCCCCAGTTTTGCCTGGGTGTGAGGACAGAGGACTGAAGAATGATGTGATGGGGCCCAGCAGCATGTTGCCAGGCAATGCTAGAGGGTAGCCTCCTGCTGCCACTTGCTCCTGCTGCAATTGCCACAGCTGATGGCTTTTAGTGGCATTTCAGGCTAATTTGAGGAGCCTGGGGTAGAGGGGAAGCAAACAAAAGGACCATTAGGGGCTCTGGTAGAGAGGGAGAAGAAATTAAATGGAGCACTCACTGAAAGGAATGATCAAGAAGTGGAGGAGAATGTCTGTTAAATATTCCGAGGAAGAAGTAGAAGGGGTAGCAGTAATTTGTTAAGCAGGCTGGGCTATGCAGTTGGATACCCTGTTAAATGCAAAGTGCAAACTAAATTGGTACTTCGTAGGACAGTTCAATGCAATTTCTCTCGTACGTTTTCCCTCTAAGAATGACCATAGGAAGACTTTGCTGCTTTACTGACCAAGGTAAAGGGAGAAAAACTCTTAATTATTTTGTACCGTATTTGTTTTGGTGAGATGGTGTTTCTTCCTGAACTGTGATGTGAGCTGCTTGTCTATTTTAGCTCTCAGATTCCTGAAAATCTGAGTACATTTAGGACTGGATTTGTCATCCCGTGCTCTTGCAGACTTAAACAAGGGGAAGGATTAAAAGCTGGGAAGAGGGGGCAAGGACAAGTGGCTTTCAATGGTTTTCATAAAGAAGAAAAGCTTTTGCAAGGGGGGAAAAAAAAGCAGGAGTGAAGAGTTGGCTTCACTTGGATGTTTGATGCTGCCAAATTTTAAAAAAATGAAAAGATAAAGGGTCAGGGCTTTAAGAGAAAATTTCCCAGCAAAGCACAACAGGAAAGGAAAGTCAGCTAGGCTTACACTGGAGTGAGAATTTTGGTTTGCCCTATATCATTTAGATGTGTTTGTAAACTTGTTTTTTCAGGCCCAAGTTGCCTTATAAGTGCAAGGGAAATTTGAACCGTGCTGCGTATGCATGCAATCTTTTTCCAGTCGCTCCCATCCGCAAGACATGGAAACTGTCCTGGAGAGATCCCTACTGCCGTGTCCAACAGGACTCTTCTCAAAAGGCATAAAGGAAAGGGCATTTATAGATAAGCTCTATGTGAAACTGTAAACAAAGTGGGTTAATTAAAAACAAAGAAAGCATTGGAAGCTGGTGCAGAATTGATACTGCATCAGATATCCCTATATATAGTGCAATAATGCTGCAGGGAAGTCTTGATGAATCAAGAAATTTAGCACCAAAGCTGTGACAGCAGCCCTAGGTGACTGATTCTCTCGGCTGTGGAGACTGCATCTGGATCAAAACTTTATTTCAATTCAAAATGCAAGCAAAAGAGAAATGATACCCTAGCCAACTTTCTTCCAGTAAGTTTGGAGTACGCTGCGTAAAATTAGTTGTGAGCAGAATCTCACAAAAGCAAGAAAATTGCCATAAGATACTGCAGGTCTATAAAATCCATTAACAGTGATGCATTTCTAGCTTAGTTCCTGCAGCACATTACTGATGATTGGCAGCTCCAGTATTGCTCACTCCGCGGGGATTCCTGTTACCTCTGTTAGCTGGGGATGATGGTCCTGTGCGGGCAGAGAGCCGTGGTGCTCCTCAAGCTAAGGTTGTTCATGAAGACTGCTTTTGGGCTGGGTCTGCAAAACACTCATGCGCCCTATGGAGAAAGTCTAGAATACAGTGGAATTGAAAATCCCAGGTGATCATTTCCTTTTTACAATCAAAACAACAAACTGTGTAGACAGATGTAAGTTGTTAAAAGGAATGTAATCGCTATTGCTTCCTGCATCCTGTAGAGTAATACACTGGCATGGGGGGGGGGTGTAGTTTATTTTTATTAGTTAATTGCAGCTGATGTTTCATCCTTTGGTATGCATTTAGAAATATTTGCTAACTGACAGTTTCCTTACACCTAAATGATCTTATTTTGGTTGAATATATATTTCCTAGAACTAGGATTGTAGAGTAAAATCCATTAACGGCATTTCTTTTGCTACAAAAAACTAAATCTGTGTTTTATCAGTTCTTAAGCATGGGTAGGGGCTATTTATTGTTCTTAACTTGAGAACACTAAAAAAGCCCCAAACATCAAACTGGCTGTTCTAAATCCTTCTCCCTATTTTACATGAAGAATAAGATACCTTAATGTCTTCAGTGTGAAATATGGAGATGTAAAACCAATTTCTAATCAAATTTATTGTTTGCCTGGAACAATTATACTTTCCATAGCTTATTGAGATAATCATGCATGATTTGCATGTCTAATAAGTAATGCATATTCAAACTGATCTCTGTTGAAACCCCCAGAACAAAGACAATGGACTCCCGAAGGACCGCTGGCAGAGAGAAATTCAATGTAAAAGATACATAGAAATGTTTTAACCTACCTCTTCAGACTTCTTAGACTTCTAAATAGACTTCTTATCATCTTTAGACTAATTGGGGTATCCCTATGTGCTGTACTTCTTCCTACTGTTCAGATCTTGCCTTTTGATAGTTTTCTGAGCTAAAGTAGCAATGCGGTATGGCTTTACCATCTTTCAAAATTAGCAGAGTCTGGTTTTGCTACATTTAATATTCAGCACTGTATTAAATCATGTAATGACATCATTATCAGTTTGGTAAACATAAAAATGGAGGGGAGAGAACTGGCATGGGACAGTCTTATGAACTGTATTCCAGCCGCAAGCTTTTGATTTTCATGAACCTCCAAAAACTGCAAGCAACTGTAAATACCTGGCTTCCTAGGTAGGTCTGAATGCATTTTCCATATCCTGGGCAGGTTTTCATGTGCACATTCATGTCATGTCTCCCTGCAGAGCCCAATCAGAGATGGAACATTCAGTTACATTGCGGTGCTCTCATGCCATTTTTTTTGACTGAGGCTGTTACTGCACCTGCATAGGGAGGCTGTGACATCAAAGGCAACACATGAAAGGGAGAAAAAAAGCCCAGTAAATTTAGGGATTTGATTATTTGTGTAAATCATCATAGATACGGCATCTTTCTTTGATGTAGCCAGCACGGCAAAAGGTTGGAATGTCATACTTAACTGTAAACTGCTTTCCAGCTCTTGCACTGGTGGTCCTCCAGAGCAAAATTTTGGTGCAATACAGTTTCTCCCTTTCAGTCCCTCCTCCCCTTCATCATTTCTGTACAGAGTGACTGCTCATTCATTACTTATGCAACTACTGGTGAGAGCGGTACCAGAAGATGTTGATGTATAGCCCAGTCTCCCTTTTGGTATGCTGAGGTCTTCAAACTAGCCCTCCCGATATGGATTGTATGAGGCTATTCCAATGAAGCCAAAATCTGCCTGCTGAAATCTCCTGACAACTGGGCTAGAAGCACCACAGTGAAGTGATGGTTCTTGCAAAACCAGGCTCCTGTTGGAGATGGCCAGTGTGGGAAGGTGCTCGGAACCTGGGAGATGCAAACTGGGCTCCTCTCTGTGCTGAGAAGTAGCTTAATGCTGAATGTCACTGAGGTTCCTCTAATCCCCATATTAGGGTGGCAGTATTGGGTTTGCATCAGTAAATGGTAAATAAAAAGCTTACTAGTGTTCAGAATCTTATATAAGAAGCATTTGCTGTTTTAATCATACTTTATCATGATCACTGTAGCTCATTTGCTTAAGCTAATTAGCTGGGATGCTGTTATCGGTGTCTGCCAAATAGCGTGGAGTTTTACACAGATGAGGGGCTCCATTAAAGGAACTGGGTAAAATCTCGCATCGCTGGTCTGTGCCAAAATAGCATTGCCTGACTTGGCAGGTTTGGTGCAACTGTGTTTGCATGAGCTGTGACATTTCCTTCTGATGGCATGCATGGCATGCGATCTGCAAGGCAGGTTTGCTATGGGAACCCTAGCAGGCAGGGATTTCAGATTGCAACTCGGGCGTACTTTGAACTCACTCCTGCTCATGGCAGAAATCTCAGTGAAGTCAGGAGGATTAACTTTGTGAAATACCGAATTTTAGCATCAGTATTTTTAAGGTCTGATCCTGTTCTTGCACCTGAGCAATTTCTAATGCCACGAGACATCAGTTGTCTTGTGTTTTTTAACTAAAAAACATCTTTTAAATACAGAATTTCAAGGCCATTTCTCTCCTGAATGTAATGAGGAAAGCATTTTAGGGCCATGAACTTGAAGGTGCAAAGATGTTCCTAAAGTTTAACTCTTTGGCCTCTTTGTCATTCTTGTTCTATAGGTACGGGTGGGGTATCAGTAATCACTTTGGGGAAGCAGTAGGTCCAAGCTCAAGTCAAACTGTTTCTGTGAATTGGGCAGACAACTGGAGAAATGCATAGGGGTACTGGTAAATTACCGGTGGGGTATTGGTGATCTATCCCATGGGGCTGTTGAGTGGATTAATTAGTAATGCTTGGTGAAATAGTCACAATTAATGTGTTTTATTAGCTTGATTTTTTTTCCTTTTATTTTTCCCCCATGAAATCACCTACGAGGAGCCTATGGATTTTTAAAAACGCATGTAATTGGGATAACAGTCCGTCTGGGTTTCAAGTGCTTACCCAGCAAAGCAACCTTCCTGTCTGCTTTGTCGCACAGAGATGGTGCAGACTGCAGTCCCAAAATGATGCTGAAAATGTATCCCCCCGTTTCTTCACCTGCCTTCTCAATCAGGTGATGAATGGGGGGAGCTGGTTCTCGCCAGCCTGAGCCTGTAACACCTCCAGTCCTCCCAGCTTTAGGGCACATAGTGATACAGGTTTTGCTGTGAGGATCGCTCACCCTGCAGAGTTTGCTGTCTAATGCTCTCCTCCAAAATTTTTGCCATCGGGCAGCAGCGGTGCCCTTCAATAGCTCGTGCATCAGAGACTGAATTTTGCCTTTAATGTATTGGAGATAAGCTGTTGCAGGCAAAGACCTGCCCACTTAACTCCATGAAGATGACTTGAAGAACAAATATACCAGTGGTGATGACTTCAGGAAAAAAAGCACATTGTTGGGGTAGTATTTCAGCCTATACTATTGAGGGGAAACAGATGATCTCTCAGATCAGACTCATAGTGACTTAAAGGTACTGTAATTTTTCAATCCAGAATTCCAGACAGCTCAGAGAGGAAACTGCTGTTTCCTATCCCATAATAATGTATTATTACTTTGAAAATACTTCAAATGCATCCTGAGGCACAGCAAATTCTCTTACATCTTGAATACAGATTAAGCAGAGAGTGCATAGAGTAAAACAGGAAAAGTGTTCTTTGAAAAGCACATTTCACACGCATTTGTTTCAGTGGAAAAAAAAAGATTTTCTGCTATTCTAAATCAATCTTAATTGTACTAATCAATAGCGGAATGCATATAGGATTAGTGAGGTAGAGAAAAACAAGTCGTGTTTTCTTTATGTGTATGTGGCATTCTAAAGCACAGCAATAAGAAAGAAAGCAATTACATCTACATCACAGATTTCTGTATTTCATAGCAATTAATTGCACTTGAAGTCTCATGTGATGGAGCAGCGGATTAAATAATATGCATGAAAACAGACCAGCCGCTATCATTTTGGAAAAAACATCCCCTGATGATTTCAGAAGGAACCAGGCTCTCTAACACCCATGGGCGGGTGGTGGGTGGGGGGGGGGGTGGGAATTAAAGTTCTCAGAGTCAATTGCTCAGGATTAATTTTAAATTCCTTCAAAATTACGTTTAGGCAAAACGTGGTGTGGTGTGCTTGTTTATTTCTGGCAAATCCATTTATTCTTGTGTGAACATCTGATTAAAGGTAGGATCCAGGTGTGATTCCCAGAGGACTGAGATGGAACTGGTAAACTGCCTGGCAGGCATGCTCACCCCCAGCCCTGGGGAACAGCGATGGGGCAGTGAGGGTACGTGCTCGAAATCCTTCTCGCTTTTACCAAACCCCATCTGATTAGCTTCATTGTGGGATTAAGAGAGCACATTAAGAAAGTCTGTCGTAATATAAAAGCGATGAAATCTTTCTTTGAACATCCGTACGTGTAGCAAGAGCCTTGTTTCTCAGCGGCAGCCATGTAGAAGGGAAGGGGAGCTAACTGCTCTGTGATCACAGCTACGGCGTTTATTCCAGCGTAGACTTTGCAATTATGCCCAGGGACCCTCTGTATCTCCCCAGGCTTTGAGTTAGCAGTGCTAATGGTGACAAGGTCCCCCAAACCTTGCAGGGGGGGATGCTGCTCCAGTGGCTGGGTTGCCAAACCATCCTGGAGAAAGCGCTGGCTTCCAGATTGCTGTTTGGTTGCTGTTCTGCTGCACGTGGCTTGCACTGATTAGTTCTGACGGATGAACTGCTTTGGCAATAGCATTATACATCAGGGCGCTCAAGTTTGGGTCTTTCGTTCCCTTACAGACGTGACTACCCTCACCCTCCTTCTGACAGGGTTTTGTCAGAGGGGAGAAAGGCAGCTTGGGGGAGAGGGGGGAAGCTGGGGGCTCAGCCCTCGCCCTTGGAGCGGCTGCTGCTCACCACACTGCAGGTCTGGGGGGGCTGACACCATCAGGTAAAGTATTACAAATGACATTAGCAGTACTCCAGGTAGCAGCTTTTGAAATATCCGGTCACTGGTGCATACGAATGACTAAAACCATTAGCCTTTCTCACTAATAGTTCCACTAATGATTTCCAATGGGAAAGCCACGAAAGGGAAGTGAAAACAAAACCATTTGCTCTGTGCTAAGTAAAGCTCTTCAGATGGAGAAAACGGTACGGTTTTAATAATTGGATCTTTTTTCCTTTTTTTTTCCCCCAAAAAGCATACAGGAAAATTGACAAAAGACCCCCACTAATAATTGGCTTTCTGTCAGTGTTTTGCATGTGGCGCAGAAGAGGAGAAACCTCTCTTGAAAGCCCTAAGGCACGCTGCGGGGGTGCAGCTTGGCCACTTTGTGCCTGCTCCTTCAGCCCCTGGGCTGGCAGAGCAGCTGTTGCCTTCTGCATCCCCAAAGAAGCCTTCCCCAGATAATTGTTCTGCGGGAACACAAAGGGTCTCTTCCCTCAGATAAGGCAGCCTTTTAAAAGCTGGCAAGAAGCCTCCCTCTCCCCTGAGCAGGGCTTTTTGTGGGACCCCCTTTCTGCTCTGCAGCTTTGCTTTTGCAGCCCTACCACCCCATGTCGCTTCTCTGTGCAGGGTAAATTTGGTCGGGTAGCTCGGCTGTGATGTCTTTTTGTGGGTGCACGTATGTGTTTGTGTAACTCTGCCAGCGTCAGCAAAACGGCTGGGGC
Organism: Egretta garzetta; assembly: GCF_000687185.1. Taxonomy (NCBI): domain Eukaryota; kingdom Metazoa; phylum Chordata; class Aves; order Pelecaniformes; family Ardeidae; genus Egretta; species Egretta garzetta. Next base: position 1,101,718 of record NW_009260196.1, on the reverse strand, counting down.
GTAGGTAGGTCTGTACGTGACAGCTAACATCCAGATTTGTATCTGATGCCCCTTCCCCAAGCATCTGCCCACCTTTGGGCGAATCCCTGAAGTTTGCTCTGCTGGGGGCAGCTTCTAGGTGCACAAACAGTTTAAGAAATATCTGTGGATGTAGTAGTGTCCAGAAAGCTGCTCTTCCAAAGCCTGTTTTATGTTCATGCTTAACTGTATCACCAACCAAGCCTTCCGTTTATGCCTTGCATATATATCTGTACAATCAAGCTGTGTCCAATTCCTTTCTTCTTATGCACATATAACAGAAAACTCAATTAGGATTTAATCTGCCCAGTGCGATGCATGCTTTCTGAGATATTAGGCATTGAGTTATTTAAGTCACTGGAATGTCCTCTCGAACCTGCAGTTTTCCCCTGGAGAAGCCATTGGCTCTCTCCAGGCACCCTGTGGGTTACTCTGGTCTGTGCTGCTGCCTCAACCACTGGTGCTGTCAGGTTAACCAGGTGCTCTTTCCAAGTGATGCTATTTGCCTGCACCCCTCTTCCCAGCTTGCTGCTTCCCCCAGCTTTGGGGTCCCTGGGGGACAGCTCTGTGACCATCTCCCACAGACCCTCTGCTGGTCAGGGCTGCTCTTGCCACAAATGCAAACATTAAATATATCCATTGCATTTTTTTGAGCTCTCTGTTCCAAAGAAGCCCAGCCAGACAGAAAGTGGTATTTAAGCACCTTGTCCCTGTTAGAGCAAAGGTTGAAATGCTGATGTTTTCAACAGAGCTGCAGTTTTGATTTTTCTACCAGCTGTGCAGCATTGACCACATTGCCACCCCTGGGTAATCAATACCCTGAATTCTAAACTCCCCGGCTCTTTGATCAGATCCTACATCGCTCCAGGCTTCCTGGACTTGTTTCCTGTGGTTCCTGTACAGAGGAGGTAGCCGGATCTGTTACTGCACCCAGCACAAACCAGGGTCCTCCCATTTATGCCATGAAGCAAGGCTGTTCTGCAATTAAAGGGGAGCAGATGGGGAAAGATTAAAGTGGGTGGGCTAGAAGCAGTGTCCTGTTGAGGGGGTGGTGGTCTGTCCATGATGGGCATGCAGGCCAGCAGGATGGGAGCAAGGGTTTTCCATCTTGCTGATGGCTTCTGGCTTTGCCCTCGCACAAGGTTGTGATTGGGAGTGGGGAGGGGTACTGTGGTTTCTTCAAACTCTGCCATGTGCAGGTAATACCCCATCTCCTGTGGTTTCCCTGCTGCTGTGGGCTCCTTCTCCTCTCAGCCTACTTGGCAAGTCATTTAGTTTTGCCTCACAAGCCAAAGTTTGACCTCTGGGCTGTCATTTGAACCCTGTAATGCAGGAGTTTGTGCTATTTCTCTAAGGAGCAGGGGTGGTTAGCCAAAACATGCTGAATGTACCCTAGCTAGAGAAGTCACATCTGCCTACGCATATGTAAAACTGCCTCCATCCCTGCAAGTGGATGACTATATGTTTCTACTGGTCCTAAAGGTGCTGTGCAGTGCTCCCGGCTCAGGTCAGCTGCTCCATCAGGAGGGAAGAGTTTGAACATTGCCATGCTCACAGCTGGTCCTGCACTTGCTTCAGGGAGGGCAGTGCTGGGTAACTACAAAATTATTATTTGCATGTGCACGGAATGGGTTTAATTATCAGAGTTCATCACTGGGCCCAGAAGGGAGAGGTCGTTTTAAAGCTGCAGCTTATCAGACTTGAAAGGAAACTCAGGAAAGGGAATGACGTTGGTTCACCCGAGAAGTGGATGCTATGGTGAGTGTAGCAATGCTGAAGGCCAGGCCCTGGGACCACACAGCCCTCCTGGTCGTGCTGGTGCTGGTTTGTGCCCTGGGGCCAGGAAGCACAGGGGAGGTAGCACCAACCCCAGCTGCATCCACCCCTGCTGTGGTGTTCCCCAGATCCAGCCCCACCATTCCCAGCCTCATCCCCGGGGCTCTGGCTGAGGGGGACCACCGGTGCCTGCTGCCCCACTTGAGTGACCCAGTCCTGGCTCCCAGGGCACCCCCTTCACCCTGGAATGAGCCATCGGCTTCTCAAGTTACCCCATTTATGATCATGTCTCAGAGCCTTAATTTAAAAAAAAAAAGCTCAAGTAGATGGATCCAGTTAATCTGAGAAAATGTCAAAATACTTCTGTGTACAAGATAATAGTCTGCAGGCTTCCTACGAGTGCTCGTAGAGAATAATAGCAGCCTTGTCTAGAGAAAATACCTGGATAAAGCAGCACCTTTTTGAGGCAGGTAATCATCAGGAAGACATTCTGGGAAAAAAAACCCAACCTCTCTATTAGAAATGAGCTGTAGCTCTGGCTGCAGAAGAGCTCCTCACAAACACTTGCGTACCAGTATTGCAAAAATTAAATGACGATCCAGCTCTGGTACACAAAAACTGATGTAGATGCCCTGCCTCCAGTGCAGCTACGTCTCCTTTCACCAGATGAGGCTATGAGCTGATGTGATTAGAAACTGTGGCTTGAGAAGCAGTTTTAGGCAGGGCAAGAGAAGATGATGGCTGGCTGGACCTCCACTTCTTCCATTTGCCGAGTGCCTCTATGCTTATGGTTTTCATTTCTTTTAAGGATACCAGACCTAAGTACTGAGCTGAAATTTTCCTTGTTAGAGGTCAGCTTTCTGCTGGTTTTATTTACTATTTACTCCAATAGAAAGAGCCTGGTAATTCTGAGCAGGAGAAAATAGTATTTTACCTTATTAAATAATTCTGGTTATCCTCCTAAAAAATACAAGCCCACAAAAAGACTTAACTGAACATTTATATTTCGGGAAGGAGTGACCTCTGTATCATGGGAGTTTCCTGACATGGTAAACTTTTTTCTTTTGACATCACAACATATACTATTATTTTTCATATAATGTTATTTAGGATGGTGCAATAAATAGCATGACTTCATTTCCATTCAGACTGTTTCTTTTCTCTCATGTCAGCCCCTTATGCACACAGAGATACAAGGCAACAGGGCACCTAAGAATTGGAAACTGGAAAGGAGCCCTTGCTGTAAGGCATAGCATTCCTTTCTCCATTTCAGCCTCAGACTAGCTTTTCATCCCACTTCTCCCCTATGCAAATTGTTACCCATTCAACAACAGTAAGGATAAAAAAAAAAAAAAGCCCAAACAACCCCCAACCCAAGAGTTTCAAAAAGATATGAGCTTTTTGCTTCAGGAATTCCCTCTAAATCAGAGACTGCCTTGCAGGCATTTTGTAATTGCCTGTTGTAGGTTTTCCTGCACCTCTGTCTCCCATCAGAGACAAGGTATGATTGATCAGAACTGGGGGGATGATTGTATTAACTTTATTTTGAAGTTAATTTTGAGCTGGAAGTGGAAACTTGAGACAATCCTCGTGCTGTTGAGAAACTAGGGAGAGTGGCTTTATAGAACTCTGAATTGAATTTAAACTCTGGTCTCTCTTAAATTGTCATTTTTCTTTACCGCCTCCTCTTCTTTTTATGAACAACAGCCTGTAAGGTGATAACTTTTAGTATATCATAATGATTCTGGAAGGAAGATATTTCAGTGACAAATGTACCGCTCGGAAGCAAAAAATATACTCTGAAGAAGCTTATGCTCAAGCTAAAACCAAGCCTTTCCCTAGGTGTCTGGGGAGTAATGTTTCAACTTGCCACGTGGGAGAATATCATCTATTTAGTGTGTTAGAGGTACTTCTTAACAATGGTTTATAAGCCTAAATCCCACACGGTTCTCACACCTGTGTCATTAAAGATGTCTCAGACCAGAGGCAGCAAATGAAGACTTCTATATTTCATGTGCACTGGGCATTTCAGATAGTCTGGCTTAGGAGCAGTTTATTCTTTCTTTGCAAGAAGAGCTTTCAGCTTATGGCTGAAGGGGGAGGGAAAAAAAGTTTTACATCTTTCCCATGTTGTTTTGGATTTTCTCTGTTTCCTTTTCATTACCACGGTCACCTAATTACTCCCTGTATGTCTGTGTTTCCTCTTCGCCCCCCCACCATCTCTCCACTCCATCCTTTCTGGGTTTCCCCTTCCATTTGTTTTCTGCTTCAGCCCCGCTTCTGGGCCTACTGATCCCTATGTCCTTGTCCTAATTTCTTTTCCAGACTGAACTCATTTCCTTTCTTGGCCATATTTCTCCTGACCCAGTCCAAGCTTCCTTTACACCTGCCCAGAGCTATTTTCCTGCCAACCCCAAAATACAGTAATTGTGCTATGGAAGTCTCTTTTTAAAAAGGCTGAACACGGGAAGGTGCGGGGGATGGCTGTGTGGCACGCTGTGCTGCTCTGCACTTACACGGCTTCTGCAGGTCCAAGTATGGGTGCCAGGGAAAACTGTATCGGATATTGGGTAGCATGCATCCCCAAAACATTGCTGAGCATAAAAGGCCAGATGCAAAATTTCAGTAAATTTGTGTAGCTCGGTTGCAATAATAAAATGTTATTTTATACCAGCTGTGGATTTGATCCCTGGAGGAGGAAGATACTGGGGATTATGAAATAAAGCACACTGGGTTTGCTGGTTTGTTTGTTTTCAGTGCGATAAACTTCCAGAGCTTTGTTTTGTGTTATGATGACATTGCTGGCACGGCTGTACTCTATCCCGTGGAAAAAAATTTATCCCAGCCTGTTCTGTTTTGTTCTGAGCAAGAATTTATCCATTTACACCACCCTTTTCTGTTTCCTGTCCCACACTTGGAACTTTGGTTTCTTTACTCACTTTAATTTAAAAGTCCCCTAAAGGCAGGCCAGGCACTGAGCATTAACCCGGTTAAGATCTAGGTTTGACCAGAACTTGGAAAGTCTCATCCCTCAAACCTCCCTTGCTTTAAAGTGAGCAGCGCAGTGCTTCCTCTATGAAAAGAAGCATCATAGGAAATAAGTTACTGTCAGAAGCTGCTTCATGGTATTCAAGTTGTGAAAGGAGTCTGTAGTCAAAGATTAGGCTAGACATTAGGAAAAACTTCTTCACTGAAAGGGTTGTCAGGCTCTGGAAGGGGTTGCCCAGGGAGGGGGTCGGGTCCCCATCCCTGGAGGTATTTAAAAGAAGGATAGATGAGGTGCTTAGGGACAGGGTTTAGTGGTGGGATGGCAGGGTTAGGTTAAAGGTTGGACTCAATGATCTTAAAGGTCTTTTCCAACCAAAGTGATTCTATGATTAGATGTTGGTTTAGATCTGGCTGAACTAACAGGACAGACATACAGAAAATGGCCCCCTACACCCCCACGTCCTGTACCAGGTATGTATCTAATGAGTGGTGGTGGCCATGGATGGTAATGTATATTGCAGCCATAGGGTCTCAGGCTGTGATCTTGCCACATCTTAATGTAATGCAGCTTTCAGGCATGCTCCGCCTTTGGGAACCTTCCAAAGAAAACCTAAGTGTTGTAATAAGTGATGGTGGTAATTTAAAAGGTGGTGCTTTCCTTTCTCTATTGATCTTAAGCCAATGCCCCAGCATGATGCTACAGAGAAATTATGTTTCTAGAGGTGTTATGCTTTGGAGGAGATGCAAAATGGGGATCTGTTCCTCATGTCTTTATTTTCTGTCATTCTGTGATACCCTATGTGGAAGGTTTGTTCCTTAAAAGCCAGCTTGGAGACAGTCGTATTTCTGCAGTTTGTTTCATGCTTGTGTTAGGTCTTTGAAGTGCGTTAATGCAACGTTATTTTCTTACTATGTCATACAGACTAAATGTGGGCTATGACCAGTGGTTCTTGGTGATCTTCAATGAAATATGGAGAAACATCCATAAAATTAACTTGCAGAATGCAGTGAATATGTAGGAAAGTGCTCTTGCTAACCCTACATTTTATATAACAAGCTGAAGTTTCAAACCATAGTTCTTGCATAATTTTCTCGAGGTATTCGTATATGCCTATGCAAACCATGCTCCTGAATGCAGATAGGCACTTCCTCGCGCCAGTAGTTATTTTGACTCGATGCACTTAAATGGTCTTTTTGCTCAACTGTTTCAAGATGCATCCGATGGCTCTGTCTGGGAATGCATCCTAGCACATTGTATATATCGAGAGACAGATAATAAATAGCCAGGAAAAACAGTCACTTGCATAAGGAGTCTAATAACTTCTCCCTGTTGGTGGTATCTATAAGATACAGATGTGGGAAACAGCAAGAGGTCCTAACTGGTTGTGGTAGAGGTACAACAGCGAGAGAAATAAAGGTAGTTGCAAGCCAAATATTTTTTTCCCCACCTAAAAGAATGGCTGTACTACTGGAAAATGCTAAATGGCAAAGTCATATAAACACTGATTTCACACGTATTTCCCGCTGTTACATAAAACTGAGCAGGGTGATGCTTTCGGTACTCCCCCTCTCCCCCAAACACGTGCTGGATTTGATAGAACATGGCCTGTTGGACTGCGCACTGTCCTGTGTATCCCTCTACTGCATCAGCACCTCTCCATGCTGAAGATCAGCTGTGCCGTGTCCCAGGCGGCTATAGAGCAGCCAGCATCATGCTCAGACCTCATCTTTCTTCTTGGCAGTTGAAGGTTGGGGGATGTTTTTGAAATCGCTTTCTCTCCCTCCAGTTACAAACCACCAATTCTCCTCCAGCCCTTGGAAGTCGTCAGTTCCTCTAGGCTGCAAGTCCAGAAAGCTCTAGTGAAGAAAACCTTATAGGTATAAACCTGCTGTGGAACTGGGAAGGGGAGGTGGTAGTTTGCTTCATCTTGCAGGGACTTCACCCAGCATTGGGGTTATGGGCTGCAAGCACAGAGCAAGGCAGGTCAGGACGAGGAGCACTTGCAGAGGCAGCTGCAAGATTAAAAAAAAAAAGTGCTTGAGTAAAGATTAATCAATCAGCAGGCAGCAATCACAACTGTTATATATAAATGCAGTCTGTGTAAAATGGAGCTGTGGCAATTAATCTTGCAACTCTTTTTTTTTTTTTTTAATGGGGCTGGAGAGGAGGTTTTAAATCGTGCTGTTCCAAAAAAAAGTCCACCCTCCTCCTGTTTTTAACACATTTTCTCTCTGAAACTTTTACTACTTCTTCCAAAAATGATTTTGGCTCCATATGTCATAGTCATTCCCGAGGAAAGATGTCTGATAGTATTAAAACATGTACACGAAACATTTGGGCTGATACACATTTGAATATCATGCAGCTTAATGCCCTCAGTCACTGCGCAAAGCCATGATGATACTTTGAGATGTGTATATGGCATCAGCTGTGGCTTTGCCCGAAATCCGAGGTACAAACACCATTTTAGTACGCTGCCCCAGGAGCAGAGACCAAATCCTCATCTAATTTCCTTGGTAAACTGTGTTGACTCAAAACCACTTTCTGGCATGTTTGCTGGAGGGGAGAAGAAGTTGTGGCTCTGCCCAGTGTGCTCACCCCTCTCCTTACTGCCCTTATTTCTTTTACAGTGCAAGAAATATAGGGTAAAAAAAATTCAGTGTGTCAGACTGCTGTGATAGCAGATGGACAGGCTGCTGTTAGACACTAAAATAGACATAGAATGTGTTGAACTTAATTATTAAAAAATGTTATGACACCTTCTTTTTGCCTTGCTGCTTCGATCTTTTAGTTCACAAAAACCTTTGTGCAATGAACATGTTGAGTTCCCACCGGATCAAATAGCAACATTAATGGTTAATATAAACCAAAATGTGTGACATAAAAGGTTTTATTTCTTCCAGGATAGTGTAATAGCTATATTTATAATAATGGGAGAGGGGGGGGAGTCAAAAAAGAATCCTACTTATAAACACATGACTAAAACAAAGAAAATTCTTGATGACTGCTAAGGCAATTCCAGACATTCACATGTCAGCCTCCATTATCCTGTTTCTTGGGCTGTAGGAAATTCCACTTACAGCACTGACTTCCTGCCGCTGTGGAAAATAGGTCTGGGGAATGGTTTAGAGTTAGAATTAGCCCTCATCTGCCTTGTTCTCCGGTTCTCGACCGTGGCAGTTTAATTAGCCAGAAATTATTAGTGCAGTCTTTCTTTTTCCTCCTTAACATTCCCCAGCATTTCCCCTCTATTAAACAAAATCAAGTTTTTGCAAGCCAGAGCAAAAGTAGGATTTAAAGCAGTTAACGCTGTTGCTCAGAGCAACAATCTCCCTCAGTCCAAAAGCTATACTGGACACAGGGAATCCCAAAAGTGGAGGGAAAACCATTAGTTTCTACCATGGAGGAGAACTGCAGTGCTCACTTGCAGAGCTTTAAGGGCCGGGAATAACACCTGCAGTGCCCGAGCAGCGGGAAAGCTGCCATTTCTCACAACTTAATCCAAAATGCAGCCGTGAAGGTTAGGTCGGGATTGCTACTGCTGGGTGTCGGGGCTGCCGGACAGGAGCTGCCCTTTCTGCTGGCTGCCTTTTGACAGCTTCCGGAGGTATCGAGTAGCTGGTACGCCAGTGGGAAGTTTCTGCTGGATAAGGATGTGGCAATGACCTTCCACGAGCTAGCTGGGGAGGGGATTTTACTTCTTGGAGGACACATGTGGTGGAGGCGCTGGTGTGAGTGAAGCATAACGAATTAATATGGGGGGCTTAGGTCCTGCGCTTCATCCCCTCGGTCTCACTGTGCACACCAACTTGTATTTGTTGCTTGTGTCTGACAAGCATAGGAAACAGAAAAGGAGATGATCCCAATGGTACTGGCAGCAATTTGTGCTTTTTGCTGGAGTTCATATATTTATAATATTATCAGGGATGACATCTTAAGGCGATGCAACAGCAAGGGCCGCTGATCGTATCCCTTTGACTGCTGAGAAGAGATTCAGAGCCTAAAATGGCAAGCATCGCCTTTCCTTGAGAGTAATTGCTTTATTGGTTTTACATTCGTACCCCTAATGATGTATTTCGGGAAGGGAATGGCTCCTTACCTTAGCTCTGGAATAAATATTTGTGGGTTTTTTGATGGGTGTTTTGCAACTCCCTCGCCATTCCCAAGTGAGGGTACTTCCGTGTGAGGACAAGGAGGTGTCACGCTCATCCATTCCCACCCCCTCTTCAGGTTTGTTTTTCATCTGGTGTGCTTGCCAGAAGCTCCTTCCAAGGGCAGAGATTTCCAGCCCAGGGTATATTCTTGTTTGCTCAGATTATTTTGCTGAGAGAAGTGCCCTGCTGTGATATCAAATGAGAAGAAAACAAAGCGGGAGATTTGATTAATGAGCTGCCTGCTGACGTGGGGATGCATGGGCAGATTAGGCACAAGAGCAAAATTGCCCTGCTAAACTCGGGTGCTGCAAGGGCTTCTCAAAGCGTTGAGATATTTGCATGTGCTTCATTCTCTAGACCGGCATCTTAATTCAAGCGCTTAGATGCAGCTTATTAGTAGTGAAACTGGGAGGCTTTGCCATTTGTCAGCTTACATGGGTAGTAATTAGCCATTAGAGTGCAGCCCTATTTTTTGTAATTAACTTTGTGTCAAAATTTCTCTGTTCATTATCTGTGGAAAACACTCTCAAAACAATCAACATCCCTTTTACTGGAAGTACTGTGGAATGCCCTTGTTTTTCTTCAAGTTAATCCCTTCTGATATTACCACAAATTCCCCTACTGCTTGCGATCTCCTTCGCCTTGACATGCTTTGGAGGGACTGAATGAGGATGGCATAAGTTTGAGGGCTTTCTTTTTTTATCATCTCTACGAACACGCCTGAATACTTAGAAAGTCTCATCCAGCGCAAGTAAATAATGCATCATTTTAATATTTGTGTTTATAGTCATACCTAGAGGCTTAGCGTATATCTCTCCATACTTCAGTAGTATCAATGGCAGCAAAGCAAGAAAAATGCTTTAAACCGGCACTTTGGTTTAGCCCTGTCTGGATACAAAGTTTGTTAGTGGTAACGTATGATCTTTGGGGCCTGATATACCTTGCCCTGTTAATGCTACCCTAGAGAACATGCAACCGTTGTCATCCTTGGAAGGGGAATTGCAAAGATGGTCTGTTGGTCATGTGTTGGTCCAGACCACTTGCCTTGTCTAACTCCAGGGAAAATAAAGTTTTGGTTGCAAGTCAAGGCCAAGGATGATGCACTGCATGTATGGGGGAAAAAAAAACCCAAACAACCCTTTGATTCTCAAGGGAAAAGAACGCACTAAATTCAGCTTTTCAGGTTGTTCTCTAAAAGCAAAGGAGGAAGTGGGGTCTGTTAGATGGGATGATCATAGACAAATAATGATGGGAGTTGTCTCCTTCCAGTGAACCCCTTTTCTCACCCTGAGGCACCGTGTGGGTATTACATGCATTCAGGAATTCAAGAGACAATCAAACCTATCCCTCTCCCAAACGTTATTCTTTTCACTCCCCTCTCACCAGCTGGAAATCGGTGGATTGCTAGCTTTGATATCTAAGTGGTAGAAAAACATCCATCTCTGCAGATACAGACAGGGATGTATCGTCATAGCAATAGACAGACATTCACTGCCCTGCCAGACAAGCCTGTCCTCTGAAAGACCACTTGACTGCTAGAAAGCAAGAGTTTTCCCAGAAAAGGCACTTAGTGATGAGCAAGACAGAAATGCACTAAGGGAAAATGTCTAATTGACCTAACGGGGTTTCTTTTTCTGCCAAATCTGAAGTGAGCTAACAAAAATCCCTCACGAGGAATTGCACATCAGCCTTTTTTTTGTCCTGGGGTTCCCCAACCTGCTTCCCTGCGCAGAGTGGGGTGCTGGCAGCCAGGAGCAGGGCATGCGCCCCGAGGATGCACAGCGTTTATAAAACCTTTCCCTGTTTATTCAGGATCATGTGCCACTGCTAGGCAGTGTGTGGAGAAAAAGTATGTGTAGAGGTAACTTTTGTATTTTTAACAGCCCTGTCCACATCAAGGCATAAGGTGTCCTTCAAGATTTCTCAAGACACCTGGGGTGTACTCACTCTCGAGCCACCTACAAAGGAAGAGCAGAGAGGGCCCTCCAACACCTTGCCCTGCCTCCTGCTCTTTCTCTACCCACCCTTCCAAGTCCCCTGCTCAGCCCAGAGGTGGTCCCCAAATGCTCATCTAGGAAACTTGAAGCTGCTGCTGTGTAGGTCCCTGCAAACTGTGGCTTAGACTGGCATTCTCCTGGCTTTTCAGCTCTTTCCTTATAGCCTTCCTATTTTCCCTTTTTATCCTAAGAGCAATTGAAAAAGGAAGGATATAAGGGATTTTGTTTTTCTTTCAGGCAAATATGTCACCTCTTTATGAAATCAAAGCAGATCTTGAATAGTTCTCATCCCCCTTCATTTAAACAACAGGCAGCTACCAGGTGCAGCGTGACTACTGTCCGTAATTGTAAAAAAGCTTGCATAGTGTAACACAGATTGGCTCCCAGGAGTCATAGGGACTAAACATAATGGCCCATCAGCTCTAATTTTCTTTAAAAGTGGTTGGTGTGAACTGCATTAGAGGAGGGAGCTAAAAATTCTGCATCGCACAGCTACGTGCTTGAACTGCTCTCCCAAAGGACGATTTTTCATAGGTTTGCACTCTGAAATGCAACAGTTCCCTTCCATACCTGTTATTTTCTTGGGTAGGGGGATGTCTTTTTTAAAAAAAAAGTTCTGATCTTTCTTTCAGTAAAAATAAATGATATTTTTTTAATTCCTGTTGCACTTCTCAAAATGTTTGGGACAAGTGCCACCAGTCACTGAGTGAATGCGTACCTGTTTTAAAAAACATGGCAAACATAAAATCCACCGAATGCCCCTTGCCATTATTTTTGTGTTTATAAGGACGGGCAAGCCTAGCTTTCCTCCTTTATTTCCTTCTTTATTCTGCTCAGTTGCATGTTTACTTTTAGTCATCTCCTCCCTAAATTAAGGGGGCCAATCTCAGGGCGGGCAACCCTGCGCGCCCGCACAAGGGCCGTTTGCGGGCTGGCCTGAAGGCAATCCTCCTGCTACAAGATATGTTCCCGTCTCCTTGTGCCCCAAACATAACAGCAATCGCTTTAAAATAAGAGTATCACGTTTGCTTGCTTCAAAGGAGCAGCTTCTTGGCTTTCTCAATTCTAACCCTGCTCTCCCAGCCAGCCTGCCATTTGAAAAGAGAAGAATCGCTTTGCTTTAATTGGGGCTTTCTGAGGGGAGTAACGTATAGGGTATTTTGTAAAATAGCACAGAAGACCATAAAGCTTTAGAAAAAGGTTTCCTATTTATTGCAGAACACCTTGTTTTCCTGTTAGTGCAAAGACTAAAAGGCACAAAGCCCCCCTTTCCCTCTAATCGGGTTACGGCAGCACAATATGGGCTCTCTTTATAGGGGTCATTAGATCTTTTCTTTGGGGAAGAGAGTTCTTCCCATAGCTTTGGTGAATTAACTCTTTTGTCTGTAACAGAAGGTGCTTCCCTCGAGCAAGCTTTTTTAGGCTCTACAAAGCAATCTCAACCGCCTGGAAGTTGCGTGTTTATTTTACCCCCTTTGTTTGCAGAAATACTCACTTTCTGAAGGAAACACTACACAAGCTTCACGCTACCTCCAGTGCCTGTCTTTACATAGCGGCTCGTTGTTTCTATGCCATTAGGTCTCTGAAGAAACTTGGACTAACTACCACGATATTCAAAGGCTGTCAATGAAAACTCTCTGGTGCTCATAACCCAACCTGAATTCTGGACAGCAAGGAAATGCATTTGAATTCCTACCCTCTAAAGCATCTGTTTTAAGAAGGAACGTTTTTCAAATTGAAAACTTGTCTTCATTCAGTCAAGAGGTGTATGCACTGGTTAATATCATACCAATCTTTTTCTGATTTGCAACTTCTTTTCACATCAGACTAGTTGCCGCAACCTTAGCTTCCACCTAAGAACACAGCACCCTGCTGGCAGCACTTCACAGCTGGGATTAAGCTCTAAGGCAGATAAATACAGAGATATGTAGAGTTATAGAGAGATACAAATAGGTACAGGTTAGAAAAGCCTTTTGCTACAGCTTTCCCTTAGGGAAATCCATAACAGAAAGTTACTGTTACCAGGCTCGTATTCGCCAGCTTTTCATGCTTGAAGAACTCCTCCACAAAAAGTCATCATTGCATTGGAAAGGGCTAAATGTTCGTCTGAGTTGAGATTTGCATATCTGCTACGAATAAGACTAGGAAAATAGAAACTCTCCATGCTTTTTATCTTGGGGCTCATTCACTACTGAATCCATGTTTCCTTGTGAAGCCACAACGAAGCAGCTCCTTTCTGAAAAGCGGGGAAAAATTGGTGCGATTAAGCAGGCAGGGGAGGTGTTTTGAGAGCGCTGCGGTGACCTTGGGCTAGGCAGCAGTCTCCGGGAGGGAAGCGACCGAATCACCTCGCTAGCACGTGACTCTGTGACAACGAACAGATTTTACCATAACTCCAGGTGTGAGCTATTATTCCCATTGTAGATAATGGTATTATACCCAGAGGGGGATAAAACTAGCTCATGCCATCCATGTATATTCAGGGTAGCAAACGGAGAGATCCAAGCTGTTAAATTCTTTGCAGAATTGGTGGGCAAACCTGGGTGGCCATGGACGCTGAGGAAAATGGATGCGCGGTGGGACGGGGTCCCTCGGTCACCCCACTGGCCCCCCACAACTGACCCTACAGAGGTTTGAAGAGGAAGCCAAGCAGTGCTGAGCAGGGCCAGTGACAGGGGAAAGATCCCAGTGTAAATGCACTAAGCTGGTTCCCATCCTGGAAATGTGGGGCAGGCCTGCTGTCGGCCCCCTGGGGTGCCCCATCACACATCTCCTTCCTCTGCAGCAATAGCCCCGGCCATGCTTTTGGAGAGGAAATAGAAGGGTCATTGCTAGGGAACACCACGCTTCTCATTCCCCTCCTTCTCCCCGCTCTGCCTGGCAAGAAACCCTACTGCAGTCAATCCCTGCCCATAACATTTTGCCTGCTGGTCTTTGCCGATTCCAAATGTACCGAGTGTTCTTCCTGCCATGGAAGACCAGGTTTGGATGGCAGATGTCAGTCAAAAATCTACCAACTCCTATTATATGCATACCACTGTTCAGTGGACAGTAAAAAAGGGGTTAAATATGTCCAAAAGAAGGCGGGAGAGAAAAAATGAAGAAACTACCTGATTATGTATTATTTTTAAGCAAAAAAAAAAAATGTAGGTACTACATGTCCCCTACTAAGTGTTTTCCATCTAAGTAAAGGCTGAAACATCCAGCATCTCAGTCATAAAAATAAGTCACGAAATCCTGGGTGACCACAGTACGCTACCATGTGTGGGGCTCCCCTTGACCACAGCCCATTTGTGGTCTGGACAAGCAGCCTGGAGGGAGGAGTTCTTCAACCACCAGGCTGGGCAGGTTTAAGTTTTTGCAACCCCCACTATGTTTTCAGGTAGCTTGGGGTTCATCTGGCTCTGCTGTTTTACTTTTGTTAGACTTTTTGGTTTTTTTAAATGTGGCTTTAGAAGTTGGTCACCATTCTGTGTCCGTATCAAAGTGATTTCAGAAATTAGAAGAACAAGGATAATTAGAATCTACAGGATCCTCTATTTTTGCTGGCAGTACTTGGCACAAGTGAAATCTGCCCTTTCTTTCCCCCTCTCTCACTCTTTTTTCCCATATACATATCTAACATATTACAAAATTTCTTTTTGCAATTTTAATAATATTTTGAAAAATCAAATAATAGTACAAATAATACATTGCTTGAAGATTATTCCTGAGACATCGTGAAACTCAAAAAATATTTTAACTTTATGAAAAGTACTGGCTGCTACTCAATATTCTGCTCAACTTCGTTATCACAAGCAGAAATGCGTGATTTCTCTTCCTTGAAGCCACTCTAATTCTCCTTGCATGTTACAAGGTCTCCTTCCTCCAGGAAATTAATCTTTGTTCCACTCTGTGAAGGAAATTTTCTCCTTCCTAGATCATACTGAAACATTTTAGCGGTTGCTGGAGAATTTAAGTCTCCTGTTGCTGCACTTTCACTTGAATTCCAGCAATTCTGTAGGCTTTTATTTTCTTCTTTTTTTTTAAAGGCTACAATGGCTTTCCTTGTTTTGTGGTTTTTTTTTTTTCTTTTTTAACTTTTCAATTGAAAACTTAAAAACATTCCTTTAAGGATCATTGGGACATCCTTTTTGTTATTTCTTTTTACCTTCAGTTGCACATAGCTTCAGTACAGATCTCACTGTTTCCTCTACTCTTCCAGACTGGTGAGCTGCTTCAACCTTCATCATCTTTTCCCATTTGATTTATTTCCCACATACCCGAATTTGCTAAATAGTCTGCACAGCCTTGTCTTAATTAGCTTCTGGGCCAAGCAGTCATATAATTTAATTTATTATTCCTTATACTTCAGGACTTTTATTCCTGCCTTTGCATGACGTCTGAGCTGTGACTCTGCTGTCCACCTTTAAAACTGGGGCAAGGATGCTGTTGGGATTGCATTAAGAGAAATAACAACGGTACCACTCAAACTCCAGCTGAAGCTGGAACCCCTTGTAGGTGGTGGTCACAGTCTCCATGATGTCTTCTGTGAAAAGTTAAGCAGACAAATCAGATGAGGGAACAGCGGTAAAAAGAGATGATGTGATCAGGCTTTATTCGTGTCTCTGCAAGGAAGACGCTGCTGTTCTCCAGGCTCCTAATTTTGTACCAACCTTTTGATCACACTTCCTCCTGATAATGTGTTTTTCTAGCAAACAATATTAATTATTATATCATAAGCTGAGTGACCCAAAGCAAACAGACCAAGTCCAGCCTGGCGGCAGAAAATAAACAAGAAAGCCATGGCAACACAACTGAAAAAGTAGTGGGCTGCTCTTCAAAAGTCTTTTCAAAACTGATATTGCCACGTTGTGCTCATTCAGTAACCTTTTAAAGAACAATCCTCTTTGGCCAAATATTATTTTGGCAGGAAAACTTAGGGAATAAGTTAATAAATCTAGCAACATCTAAGAGCCTTTTGAAGAGAATTTGCTTCCCCTCACGTCTCCTCCTTACCCCACTCTCTTGGTTTACACTCCTGGTTTTTGTTGGTTTCACATAATAAATAACAGGGTTAATCGGTAGCATGCTAGTAGTCAGGACCTGATATGGCACCAGGCTTGTGTGAGATGCCAACTCCAAAGTCTGTTGGATGGAGAATGACCTGCTTGGTCGCTGGAAGCCCATCAAAGCCTGTGTGGTGTGTCCCCTCTGCCTTGTGGGTGCGGTGGCCCATGGAGGATCCTGCAGTGCAAAAATAAAACTGTACCCACATCTCTTCTCCCCCCTCCAGCATGATCACCACCGTAGTGTTTTTTCGTCCGTGAAGGTGTACATGTATCATTTATTTATGGTGCCTCTGGTATATTGAAATATGTCAGAAGCCGCTCTATTTGGAGTCGTCCAAGGACTTGAACTTGAATGTGTAACTGAGCATGGAACAAATCAGCCAACACAGAGAAATTGCACAGGCACCAGGAGAGAGACAGCAAGGGTCCATTCTAGGTTCCGAATGAAGTCAAGACCAACGTGCGTTCCATTCATAAACCCGCTGACCTTCATGGTGGTTAAAAATAGAGCTGCAGGCAGTAAGATGTGCTGCTAACCTTTCTAAAGTACATCAGAATAACCGATCAACTATCTCCCCTAAATGTAACTACTACAACACAAATCAACTTTAAAGCTGTCTTTGGACTTACAGAGATTTAGCCTACATTTGCGCTGATGTCAATGGAAATACCCTTGAGTGAGGCCTGTTAGCAATAGACTATGACAAGGCATGTGTTAATTGGGGTAATAGCTGGTTATAAAAGCAGGAAT
>NW_009260196.1:1075729-1084953 GCF_000687185.1 Egretta garzetta | reverse complement strand
AGGAGGGGAAGACGAGGAGGAATTGTCTGCTGAGCTCATCCTAGGTGTCACTTTAACACCAGTGCTATTGAACAGCACCAAGACGAACATAACTGCTCCCACCTTGCTTCTGGGTGATGGTTGTCGTTTTTTATGCTCTGCAATTTCATACTGTAGTTATCTGAAGACAGAAGTTTTCTCTAGATTAGTATGTCTTCCTTCCACCGTCCTAATTCTTCTTGATTCTTGGTGAGAACACAGAAAAATGAGTATATTCTACTTCTTAACTGGAAAAAAATCAATTCAAACCAAAGGGAAATGAACAATTTTTCCTTCACAGCTGCTGCCCTCTTTCTTGGTGAGACAGCTTTACTGTTCCAGTCTATTGGGTTTCTTATAGTTATTTTTTTCCTCGGATTCATTCATTATCACAGGTAACCTCAGATTTACCTCTCAATGATCTCAAAACAAGCTATCAAAATTCCTGGGGAAAATGAACGCTCTGAAATGACAGCGCCTCTGGTGAAATTGTTGCTGGTCTTATCTTTACTGTTTGAAGGGGTTTTTTTTGGGGGGGGGAGCTTAGATAAAGCAACCCACTCATACAAATCTTTATTTACCTATCCATCATTTGAGTTGAAGTAATAGAAATAAAAATATGATAGTGTTTAATGGTGATGAACCAATCTTATAGCCGATGCAAATAGTCATAGATCCTGACTTCTCTATAGCTGTCCCCTTCTAAACCAGCTAATGCACGTGTTGAAGTCAAAGGGTGAGGTAGACCCACCAAGACTTCTGGCTCTGTAACATACCCTATCTGTACTTATTTTTCTATGCTACTCATCTTTATACATCAGGCTTACTTTTTTTTTTTTTTTCCCCCCCTCCTTCTGTACAGGAGTCTAGAAGCAAACACTCCTTTCTCAGGCCTCGGACAGTTGATTTTCCTTTTCTGGGGTAACTGCAGGTGTTGGTGCCCTGAATTATGACAGAATAGCTGTAGCTACAAAAAAATGACAATTTCTCACAATGGCTTCTTCATTATCTTCTCTTCTGCAGCACAAATACAAGATCCACAGCTTCTGTTACAATATGAGATATATTTGTTGATAGGCAAACAAAAGAATATCTTTAGCCTGGAAATAATATCATCTACGAGCAATTCAACAAAATGTTACACTAACGACAGACAAATAACCGATGTTTTGCCTATGATTTGCAAAACAAAGCAGTTGTATTAAAAGAAAAACTATATTTATTCAGATGTTGGGGGTTTTTTTACATGTTTCTTCAATATTTGGAGCTACATACTTTAAAAAAAAAAAAATAAAAGAGAAGTAAACTGGAAAGACGTAAGCTTGCCAACAACTTCTCAGATCTCAACTTTAAAATCAGCTCCCTGTAACTAGGTGACAAATAATTTATTGTCTTACTGGATTATGCAGATGTTGAAAATATCGTGAGGTTTTCTTGGTTCCACTGAGTCCTGCTAGGCTGCTTGGGCTCGCCTCCACAGCACTGGGATTTGGCCAGCCTGGCTTTCTTGAACTCTTTGATGTTCATATGCTCTGTTGGGCTTCCTGGGATTTGCTTCTTCCTGATTAGAAAAAAAAATAAAAAAATAAGTACTTTCCCAAGCCCATCAATTCCTGGCACTTCTCTGAGGCGTGAGTCACGGGAGGCTAATTGAATCAGCGGTGCTCGATTCCCTCCATCCCGAGACCTGCCCCCAGCCCCCGGCAGCCTGCCCTGGCGTCAGGGAATTGCGGCTGGGAGCTGCTGATATGCTGGATACGGCTGGGGGGGGCGGGGGGGAGGAATAAAAAAAGAAAGAAGAAGGATTCTGAGTGAGGAGGAGTGAAACGGTGACAGTTAAGTGGCACTGGAGTAAACGTTTACTGCAAAGGAGGGAGTCATGCATGTTTATGAGGGATACTCTTTGGGATTTTTTTCCAGACTCAGACAGATTTCACACCTCCCTCTTTCTATATTCTTGGCCGCCTATGCCTGAGCTTGCTATATCTCCTATACCTTGCCCTGTCATCCCTTGTTTTGAATTAGAGAGGTAGCCATGCCCCACGACGGTGAGTCCAGCCAGCGCAGCCTCGGACGGGCCACCGGGAAGCATGGCCAGAGGAGGAAGCTCCGGAGATGCTCAGGGCTGCAAAAGGCAGGCTGTGTAACCCTCCCAAAAAGAGAGCCGTCGGCATCTTTCCATGCAAGCTGCTTTTTGCAGCTCCTCTGGTAGCTGTTGCACTTCTCAAAAGAGAACAGAAAATGCCTCGATCTGGAGACGGAGCCGCGCCGAGCCCGTGAGACGGAGATCACAAGTCTCCACCTGCCAGGCAGCACCACCGCCACCAGGGCAGGCAGTCAGGTTCCTTCTTGCAAGCTCCCGCCGAAGAGGGGAAGTACAGATGGATTTTGCAACACCTCTGATTACATTTTCTAAAGCTGACAGAGGAGCCAAAACACACAAAGGATATAAACCAAAGGGAGAAGCTGGATCTTCGTGTTTCGCATGAGGTTTGCGCTGGAGTCGTGTGTCTGGAAGGCAAACGAGACCTTCTGGAGGGTTTTGCTGGGACCTGTCCTCTGTCTCCTAGAAGGCCAGATTGCAGGCACTCACTAGTTCACAGGTAGTGCCCCAATTTCTTTATACCAAAAAGCCTGGAGGAGAAAAATACACCAGCTGCAACCATCTAAAGAAAAGCCCTATTGATTTCCATTTAAATGCAGCTGTCCTTCACCGGTTATGGCCAGTAATGCAAAGGCAATGGGACACGGTACTGAAACGCTGTGGGGCGCTCGTACTGGTGCGGGCTTGGCGAAGCATCTTGCTCCGCTTGAACAGCACAAGGTGGCGAGGAAGGATGTGGGCGAACACATACAAATATCTTAAGGGTGGATGTCATGAGGACGGAGCCAGACTCTTCGCAGTGGTGCCCAGCAACAGGACAAGGGGCAATGGGCACAAACTGAAACATAAGAGGTTTCACTTGAACGTGAGGAAGAGCTTCTTTACTTTGAGGGTGCGCTTGGGCAGGGGGTTGGACTGGGTGATCTCCCGAGGTCCCTTCCAACCCTTACCATTCTGGGATTCTGTGTGATTCTGTGAACGGCGACGTACGCCGACAGACGGCCACCAACGCGTGGCCCTGGCCTCCCAGCCTCCTACGCTGCCGGTGAGGGGCACAAGCAAAACCCACCCAGCTCCGGGGGCAGAGGTGGGGGCTGCCTTTGCTTCCCGGGAACGGGGGGGTTGGACTCGGCTGCAGAGGGGAGCAGGAGGAATCGGGCTGCGCAGCAGGAGCCGCAGCTGCTCGCCTCGCCGGCTGCCTCTCCCAGTGTCATATGTCAGCGCTCGCAGGCACAAAGCGCTATTGTTCCCAGCTGAAAAATTGTGCCGGGCAGTATCGCCGCCTTACGGCATCGGAAACCGCATGCCTTCCCTCTCCCTCCCACACAAGCACGCAGCCGAACAGTCACCCCGAGCATCTCGCCGACAGGCGTGGGGAGGGGGGTCAAAAAGCACCGCCGACTTCAGGCTGTCCCTTAGCAAGCTCCCAGGGACCACTCGGGCTCTCGGAGGGGCGGGAAGCGAGAGACGTCCCCACGGGGTGGGCATTTAGGCACGCCACTTGGCACATCCGAGCTCAGCAGTGGCCGTGAAGAAAACCTGTGTAAGAGCTGAATGAATACCTGGTATTAAACGGCGGAGCTAATTCACTACTTTTTGGTATCTCACTTGGGATGGAATATTTGATTTTTACTTTTTTTTTTCCCTGGGGGTTTTCGAGCCCTCTGAAACACTTCTGAGTGTAGAGTGACATGTACCAAAGATAAAAGGGAATACTTGCCCACTGCTAGTTTTTAATTCCGTATATAACAAACACTTCTTTCTTTAGTGTTTCTTTCAACTCCATTTCTGAAGTTGATTTATATCTGCCTCCTGTTTTGCTCCAGTTTCAATCTTCTGGCAGCGTTCCTTGCCAAGCCAGCCTAATGCCCACATGAGCCCCATTAAGCCACATGCTTCTGTATAGGCAGAAGTACATGTTTTTTCTGGGCTGAGCTCTGTTTGCCAAATCTGGGCCTGTTTTCACAGATAATGACTTCCTTTTTGTCTCTTTCTCCTTCTGTGTGCTTTTTTTCCCCCACACGGTCTTTTCAAAACGTAATGTGACCCTCATACATCATTTTTATCAGCCTTATAAATCCAGCATAGCACGGCGTATGATGTATGTAAATTCATGCATCTAAAGGCAACGAGGAACAAATCTTTTCGTTCTCTGTCAGGAACAGAGGATACCTTTCCATCATTCAGAGTTAAGGTTTTGCCTATCTGATACTGTTAGCTACAACAGTCCTATATTTAGGGTAGAAAATAGAAATTCTTTTCAAGATGCCATAACTAATTTCTGGATTTTTTCAAGTGATAAGATTCTGACATTCTCTTTCAAAGTCACTTGTCATCTTTAAATGTATTTTTATGCAGTACTATAAACCCCTTTAAATCAAAATTTAAAGAAAAGTTACTGACTAAATACAATTTTGCAATTTTATTTCACAAAATAGTTGGAAGCTTTAGCCTGTTTTTCTCACTGGTAATGAAAAAAATATTCTGGAGAAATGCAAAAATATACTTTTGGTGTAGCATTCGTCATGGTCACATTTGTAGAATGCACAGGAACCTCTCCAGTTTTTTCCCCTGATGACAATACCATAGGCAAGCGAAGACAATGAGAAAAAGCGAGGAAGATAACTGTTTGGAAGCAGCAATCAGAACCTGGTTGTACTCTAACTTGAAAAACAGTAGCTTTCCACTAATTTCACTGTGTCAATGTGAGCAAGTGCAAGTCTAATGCAACTTTTTAAGTTCTTAAAGTTTCTAGTACGCTATGGGCTGTAGATTTTTCAGTTTGCGCATTAGATGCATTTGAGCTATTGTATAAGTAAGTGTGTTTCAATTATGTCTCGATTTATAAAACTTACTTTAATGCTGTATTAAAATGTAACTCGTTCAGCATAAAGATTCCTAGAACTGAAATTTACTTTTTAAAATTTCGTAGATCTGGAACCACTGTTAGAACACTCTGTATCTATCTGCGTGCTAGATAGATACAGAATCATTACCGATGAGGTCTTGATGAATGGACCTTGGCCACTGAATCGTATAATGGTTTGGGTTGGGAGGGACCTTAAAGACCACTTAGTTCCAACCCCAAAGCACTCAGCTGTGCCGCGGTAGCCAACCACAGTTTAAAGTTGTGGTTTAAACACCAAGAACGATGGGGAAGCTTTAGCGAGTGTAAAAAACATCCTCGGTATGCTGTGAGAAAGCCCACGCCAGGCACCAGCACCGCTGCAGAGCAAGCTGTGGGACGTTGCACGCTAGCGAAGGATGCCCCATCGCTGGCAGGTCCTGCAGCGCTGCGCAGAGGAAAATTCAGGTCTCGGTGATACAAAAGCACATGGAGCTATGAGGTTTCAGTTCGTTACGTTATACCCCTGTCTATTGATACTGCCTGATAGCATCTGGGATTTCTGAGCTCTACAGGGACTTTTGTCAATGAAGTCGCCTCAACGGTGTTTGTCCTAGACTGAATACGCGGAGGCAGACAAGCGATAAGGGACCTACAAGCTTGACATCAATACACAGTTGTGCTGTCATAACAATACAACCTCAGCCTCTAGGTTACAACATCTCAGAAATGAGGAATGCTCATTAAGGGGGAAGATAATTGGGAGCGGTTTCCTCGAAAGGAAAGCCACTCCAGGCAGCAGCGGTGGCGAGGGCAGGCCTTCACAGCGGTGGCATTGTTTAGAAGTCATAGACGTCTGCAAACAAAAATCTATTATTTAACTCGGTGTTACAGTCTAAGAAAGAAATTCTCAGGAATCTGTTATCCTTCCCCCCCAAAGAGAGTCAACAGAGATTTGGCAAAGCTACCTACATCTGTAGGTAGAGCAGGGTTACGTTTCTGAAGGCATTAACGTGAACGCCACTAGGCGATCCTGGCAAATATCAGAAGTCAGGTAGGGCCAGATCAGTAGAAATAGTTTTCAGCAAGGACTGTAATGCAGAATACGGTGGTGTCTTTTCACTGTAAAATATGTATATTTAGGTTTAAATGAAAATATTTCTTGGAAATCTCCTAATCATCATATGTCTCTCAAATTCTTCAAATTTTACAGGCACAAGATGAAACCATTTTTTTTAAAGATGATATACCTAGAACTGAATAGAAAGTGTTTAATATACAGACAAGTGCCTCTAATACACAGACACACAGATAGGTAATCCTTACCCTAGAGCTCTTTATTTTAAATCTAAAAAGCAGAGTCTGAAAGACCTGCAAGCCAAGCAAAAATATCTCGGATCTGTCACTTTTAATAAAAATTATTCTTTCCAATGCTACCGTGGAGACTGCAGCCGTGTTCTTTGGGCCATATCCTGCACTTGCTTAATCCATAGTGGTGCTGTTCTTTGTCGCCTTTTATGCCACCCAGTATTTTAAATCCTTCATTATGTGGAAGGCAGAGAGCAATTTATGTTTGGTTATTAGAAACTTTATTGGCCGAACGTGTGACAGGCAGATCCTGTTATGGCACATTCTACATTCCTACAGATGGGATGAAGTGGGGGGTTTGTGGTGGTATCCTAAATCTGTCCCCTTTTGTGCCCTGACCACAGCCCGGGTCAATACCGGTCAGTAATTAGCACCTCTGAGGGAAGTTTCCACCAGGAGAGCAATTAAAGGGACATCAGCTCAACCCTCCCTCCCTGATGGCCCTCTCCAGAACCTGAAAAAACCATATTTGTGAGACCATGTGTTAACTTTTCCAATGGCTTTACTTACGTTGTACGCCATCTGTGAATGGCCAGACCTCCCGGAGCAAGGCAGCCCTTGAGCTGCTGAATTCATGTCCTCCACCATCCCTGCTCTTTCAGCAGAGCAAACTTCTTGTCTTATTTCCCACCTTGTGTCTCTGGAATTTCCATTGAAATCAAAATTTGCTCATGGTTTTGTATGAATGCTAAATTAAATTTGCTGCTAAGAAATACGAAGACAAACCAAAACGCTTCGCTTGCAGAGGAGTGATGACAACCTGAGGAATGACATCGGCGTGTCTACCTACATGCACAGAGCGTACATCCATGTGCATCCGCTGCATCCTTTGCAAGTTAAGGTGAAGTTGAATTTTCTTACCAAATTAAAAAAAAAAAAGGAGGGGAGGTTTTAAATAGACCAAGTTATAGCTGTATTTGTTCTAACTCCATTCCCCCCTTTTTCTCTCCCCTACCTTGAAGAGCCCCCTCCCTCATCCCCTCCTTCTCCCCCTCTCTCTGTAACATGCACCCATGCACATACATTATGGCCAAAAATAGAAAGCCAGATGGGAAAGAAGCCATAGGAAAATTCTGCATGCTTCAAATTGCAAAGTGAAAACAATTTAGTGCCTTTGTGGAACCAACATCCTTTTCACTTTTAACTTGATGAGATTTGTAGGTATGCGCATGTTTCCTTGTCAGCAAAAAAAAAAAAAAAAAAAGATGTAGCTGGAAAAAAAACCTGGTTAGGCACCAGTTGCACATCAGTAGCTCCAGATTCACTTGGTGAACAGAGAGGTTGAAGTGAGGTATATGTTGGTTGGGTTTTTATGACAAATAACCATAATTGTGACAAAAAAGCTATTATGATATTTAGAGAATTCTTTCCTTTTCTGACCCTGAGGGCTTGTTCAATGGCTGTTTCTGAAATGAGAAACAAACGAAAAAAAAAAAAAAAGAAAAAAGAAAAAAAAAGAGCGAGAAAAGAAAAAGGAAATCCTTTAATCCCATCCTTTACTTTTAATCCAATCCACGTGACACAGAATAAATTATTTAAAGGAGTTTGTATCTGAGATGCCACCTCCCAGTTCTTGGCCGGGGAGCTGTGCTGCCTGGGCGGAGCGGGGGCGCCGTTTTCCTCCGCCGTTACAGAGCTTACACCATGTTGCTGCCTTCCAAAGCCAGCCAGGACAGGCAAACTCCATCCAGGGGTAGCTAGATCTACCCCTGCAAAAAGCATATTTTTTGCATTCTTTCAGCTTCCATTCTGTTCATTATGGAGTTTTAAGGGCTGCTGTAGACAAATTATGCTCCTTTTAATGAAAATGTAGCTTTTATCTTCTTTTATTCCTTCTTGAGGAGTGTTAATGGGTACAAAATGGAAGGATAGCTGTGGTGGCAACGCCACACTGGGAAACCCTCACAGCATAAGTTTCTGAGCCAACCTGGGTATTAAAGCTGCCCCTCTCTCCTGCTGTTTCAATCCTGCCGGATTTATAACACGCTCCCCAGCCGACCGTACATTATTGAAGAGTTCTCCGGGTAAACACAGGCTGCTGCGGTCTCTGGCTGTACAAGAGCTGTTACGGAGCTGGAACTGTTGTGACAGCAGCCAACTCCTTTCAGTTCCATTTTTGACTCCTGCCTGAACCCAAAGGCAGTGCCCACCCTGAAGACAGCAGGAGGCTTTTGTTGGGTCCAGGGTTTTTCATCTTGAACGGTGGCTTTTACCTATCTTTGCTGGCCGTAAATAAATCTGAGCTTGACATCGCAATACTCTCCCACTCTTAAATGGGAACAGAGAATTGCTTAGGTCACCTTTTAGCCAGAAGAAAGAAGGTGAGGATGTGGAGCCCAGGAACTTCTACAGTACCCATGACTGATAGCCGGAGATGGTAGGAGAAAGTCTCTCCACTTTAGATATCCTCCTCAGAGCACGGCTCAGTGATTGAACATAATCACTGCATTTTGTCTGGCTTTTGAACAAGCAGTCGATGCTTCGGCACTGGAGGAATCAATGTACCCGAGTGCCAGCTGGAGAACGAACCCGCCAGATCTGAACCAGTGAAGGAAAAAGGGCATGTAGTGATAGCTAGCTACCCAATGAGAACTGGGAGGGGAAGCGAGTAAGAGTACAAACACAAGTAAGCACACATCAGTGTCATCTGCAAGACTGATAAAACTGACTTAATTTTATCATTATCTATCTCTAACTCACTGGGGAGAGCGGGAAAATCATTGCAGAGTGGACGTCACTGAAGGTGTCGGATGTCAGCACAAGAAGGACATGGAAGTGTTGGAGCAGGGCCAGAGGAGGGACACAAAAATGATCCGAGGGCTGGAGCCCCTCTCCTATGAGGACAGGCTGGGAGAGTTGGGCTTGTTCAGCCTGGAGAAGAGAAGGCTG
>NW_009260196.1:1055496-1075503 GCF_000687185.1 Egretta garzetta | reverse complement strand
TGATTCTATGATTCTGTGATTCTATGATTCTATGATTCTATGATATGAACAGCTCAAAGGATCAGGGCAATCCTAATTACAAGTGCTTGATCCCAACCAAAGATAATTCTTTCTTTAAGCCCCCCTGCTCAGTAGCTGGAGCGACACACACTCCAGGCTGCACCTCTCTCCTGCATATGGCATACAAGCTACAGTACTGCGAGTTCGTCCGGTATTTGCATCAAACAAAGAGTAGAGCATGCTGCTTGTTCATTTATTAGCAGAGAAATTTAATACTGAGCAGTTTACTGGCTTACAAGTATATTTTGGCAATGACAAGAACCTACTGGATACACCCACAAGGTGAAATCCTGGGAATTTTCCCATTAATTTAAATAAAGCCAAGATTGACCTCAATTCAGTAGAAGGAGGATGAACACTTTATCTTCTTAGGCATCGCTCAGCATTTTGAAACCTTTCCTCTTACATGCAATATTTCACATATCAATATATACAGCATCTTATGGTAAGCTCTTGTCTTGTTTAATCTTATCTATATTTTTTAATTTACACTAGCTGGACATATGGAAATGCTTGGAAATAGATGAATTTGCAGAAGGTCAGTGTTGTTCCTTCACTTAAGAAATGGGATTAAATACGCCAGTGATATTTGTGCTCAAATAACCTCCGGTATTCGACTACATTTAAAATATGCAATGCTCCCGTGCCTCTCTGTTCACAGCACAGACATTGATTTCATGTTATCCTTACAGCCTTTATTACCAAATACAATTTCTGTTCCAGATTTTGATGCCAGATGCTATTACTTTGGAAAGCTTTCAGTATACAGAAGTGCAACAGCCAATTCTATAAAACGTTTCACGGGTGCCCGTGTTCCCATGCAGCATTGACAACATTTTCCTAATTAGGAGAATCAGGTTTGCCCAAGGAGGGAGAAAAGGTCATCCATAATAACGGCAAGATCCTTCTCTCATCATCTGAATCACACATTTCATAATAAGAATGTTCTTTGGAGGATAGAAAGAAAATCAGTTTTGCCCAGCATCCTTTGCACAAGGATAGAGAGGTGCTCTGCAGACTATGAGGAGCAAAGTATTTGTTGTCTGAAGAGGACACATGGCAGCCCAAGCTTTCAGGCACGATTTCGGGCTCTCAGAGGAATGATGAGAAAGCTCCGCGCTAAGAAACTGGTTAATGTGGACTTAGCAGTGAACAGGACAGGGTGTTTCATTTCTGTGATGCCACGTCCCCAAGAATATCAGAATCCAAGGTGAAATTTGGCTCAATGGGATTAACTTTAAATGTGAAAGGAAGATGTGGGTGTCCGATTAGCAGACACGTGGAGGAGAGAGCTCTCAAAAAGAATAAAAGCGTGGCTGCCCAGGGCTGCCCCGCTGGCGCCAAAGCGATGCCCGGCAGAACGGGGCGTACGAGCTCTGCGGATCTAACGCACGCAACGCGGAGTCCACAGGGCGTGGGATGATCGCTGATCTCTTTTTTTTTTTTTAATTAAGAGGAGGGTTATCGGGTGATATCAGCAAGGCTCTAAGCAACTTGGAGAACAGAAAGGAATCCAGATGTATTTGGGGTACCCAGCACTGCCTTTACAAACGTTGTAGGGAACAAGTGAATAGTGCAGGCGGACGACAAACAGGAGGCACCTTAGTGGAAGGAATGCATACGGGATTTGCTCAGCAGCACGGACAGATTTTGAAATCGCTGTTGAACACAGAGCCAGGCTCTGTGTTGTTTATTACCTTGAGACTTCTTTGTTCAGGAACAAAGGGATGGGGGAGCCGCCAGGCAGCACGGGGGGCCCGGCGGTACCTCCTGCGGCTGCCGGCCGGGGGAAAGCCTCGGCAGCATCCCTGGTACCTGCTGCTGTGCAGGAGGTGGCACATCCACCCAGCACATGCAAATCCACCTGCAGCACTTTGCAGCATATCACATTTACGCCACAAATGTATTTTATGATGAAGCAACGCATGCGGACTGAAGCGGCACTTCCTAGCAAAAAAGGAGCCCGTTTGCTCCACAGCAAACAGCTGTAATCCAGACATAACGGGAGGATCCTAATCAAGGGTTGTAAACCATTGTGCAATTGTAAGCAATCTGTTAGGAATTATTATTTTTCTACATTTAGTCATCATTCCGTATAAATCACATATCCTCCAGAATATCCCATTTGGCAGTGGCGAGACAGTTGGTGTACATGGATTTTGCTTGGTGCAGAATTTAATTGTGCCTTACGGGGATTCCCTTCTCTCAGCGATTAGGTGGCTATTGATCCACAGAACTGGAGGACCTTTTAATTTTTTATTTTTTTAAAATAATTGATCTATAAACAGGCATTTGAAAGAAAACACGCGAGGCAAGGAGAGCTTTCATCTTTCAAAAGTCTGCCATAAAAAGCTTACTAATAATCTGTAGATATCTTCGATCATCTCCTTTGCTGCTGGAGAAAACTGAATATTATTTCAGCGAGTGAACTGGAGTCCGAGTTGTTGTTTGGGTTTTTTTTTTATTATTTTATAAGACTTTCCATTATTTTTGTGGCGTACAACAGGTGCAGGGAAGATTATTCAGCCGAGGGCAGAAAGAACTAATCATAGGGCTGCTGTTTGCACATTCCCACCTTGATTATCCAAATGGTATGGGGACACTACATATGTTTGCATAACTAAGGTCTCGGCTAATGGTAGTGCTTTTAAATGTAATTTATAGCTTTCTGGGGATATGATTATTTGGAAAAACGAGGACGTTGCAGTAACTGAGGTTCGGATAACCGGGGTAGAACTAACAAGAGCTAGCATGAAATGAGTGAAGAATTATGTGAAATATTAATTAATGGAGAAATATGAAGTTATCATTCACTTTTGAGGACTCTATCAAAACATATTAGCAGATGACTTCCAGTCACGATACGTATTAAATTTAACAGAAAACATGAAAGCAGAATGGCATTTAAAGAATTTTAAAGAAAACTTGTTAATGCTATGTTAGATTGAGAACGGCAACTGGCAAATTCATTTCATCATCTAATTGACACTTCTCCATCTTTCTTGTTTGAGCGGCGGCCGTTCTCGCTTTGTCCAAGGTTCTTTCCAACATGTGTGACAGAAATAAGAGAGACTGGGTGGGCAAGAGCGGCCCCCAGTGCCGGCAGGGGAAGGGAGGGCAATGCAGAAAAGATGCCTTTGTGTCCAGCGGCCTTTGGAAATATAGTCCATCTTTTCACATGCCCAGACCTAGGCAGAGAGGGCGAACAGGGATTTGCATAGATGCTCCAAGAAAATACTAAGGGTATTAGTTTTCGGGCAATCTTTAACTTTTTTTCCCCCCTTTTAAAAAATAACAGAGCGCTACTGTACCCTGTTGAGACCAACATCTGTGCAGACAATTAAACCCTTTTAGGCTCCGAGCGGGGGAAACTCAGAGGAACTGGCCCTTTTCTCCTACATCCTCTGAAGGATTACAGATAAAGAAAAGATTTTGCAAATAGCTAGGCACATACATAATGACAGAGAGGTCCCGCTGATTTGTTTTTAAATAAATTTGGTTAACAATGCAGTTTTATTTTCTGAAAAAATACTTACTGATATTGGCTCTTGGATCTGAAATGCCGCACTAACGTCTTTGCGTGTTCCCCGCTTTGGAAGGAAGCCAGATCTAAGACAACAGAATGAGCAGCTGAACAAGTCCCGGGGTTTCATTCTTCAAATTTCACAGAAAATGATTTATCAAAACTTGATTCATGATGATATGACACCAAAAGCTCATTATACCACTTTCTGGTTTTCTTCTTTAAGTGGCTTTTAGTTTCCTTAACTTCTTCTGTCATTTAGCGAGGGTTGGGCAAGGGATGCAGAATATTTCTGCAAGGTATTTTGTCTAATTGAAGTTTATACCTGGGGTTCTACTTAAGGAAGGGACTTCAAACAAGGAGGGATGCCGCTGTGGAATGTTGGTGGTTTAAATTCAGTTCAGTCCCTGCTCTGAAGGGCTTCAATCCTAAATGAACAGGGTGAGCGGTGAGAGAGGAAAGTAAGGTGAAGAGTTCTGCAAAAGGAAGGCGAATGAAAAAGACGCTATGGCAGATACCGTGTTAATGGCTCTTAGGGCTGAAAAATGCTTCGGTTGAAGTTGTTCTGACCCAGGGCTGTGTATGAACAGCTCTCCGCGTTAATCTGTACATGCTTCCTCGCGCACACACCGTTCTGTACAAACAGAAGTTCATACATTCATCAAATGACATTTTTGTTCAGGGAAATGCCCACCGACGTTTCCAGGTTTTCGGGCAGATCAGCTGTGGTTCCTCTTCCCCGAATCCATCCCACCAGCCTGGCCCTGCCTTGTGCCGCCTGAGGGAACGCCAAAGAGCGGGTGGGTGCTTTGCACGCAGTGATTTCGGGAACGTCAAAGAGCAGGTGGGTGCTTTGCACGCAGTGATTTCGGGAATGTCAAAGAGCGGGTGGGTGCTTTGCACGCAGTGATTTCGGGAATGTCAAAGAGCAGGTGGGTGCTTTGCACGCAGTGATTTCGGGAACGCGAAAGAGCAGGCGGGTGCTTTGCACGCGATGATTTCGGCACCGCTTCGGTTCACCTGGACAGCGAGAGGTAGCACTAAGAAAAAAGAGGCTGTGGGAAAGATGCACTGCCTTCAGCTGGAGATGGCAGCGGGTGATGCTTCCCATCCTAGGGAGGATGCCTGGACAAAATCCGACCCATCAAAGTTTAACCCCTTGGCATACATACAGTGCAAGGTGCAGGTGTCGCCTCTTACGACACCATATTTTATTTTTTTTAAAAAAAAAGCCCTGTGCTAATGGCACACTATCAGGAAATGAGTTTTACGCTGTTTCTAAATTGTCAAATCTGGTACAATTCCCTACATACGACTTCAGAATTGTAACAGCCTGGGAAACCCCGGCTGCACAGATTGCAGGCAAGAAGAGCTTGCCTCCTGTGCTCTGAGCAGAGGCTTTCGAAACCCGTGTACCCTGCGAGGCGAGAAACATAAACACAGCAGTTCACCCCAGCACCACCAAAGCAAAATTACTCCTGCTGACTTCCAGCAGAAAATGGGAAATGAGAGACGTTAAGACAAGTCAGGCTATTTTTTTGTGAATTTTGAGAAAACATGACCTACAGCAGGAACAGTTCAATGGTGAGAAACTCCAGGGCAAGGAGAGGCACTACCTCATCGGGCAGCGGGAGGGAGGCGTGTAAATGCGAAACAGGTTTAGAAGTACTGGCTGTGGAAGCTTTCTATTAGCAGCTCAGTTACCTTGATTTGGTGTAGAACTTTTCTACCTGAAGTGACCACAATAAATTTGTTATTTACACTGGGGAAAAAAATTAAATTTCCAGCTCTGGAGCCCTCAGCACAAGAAGGACATGGAACTGTTGGAGCAGGGCCAGAGGAGGGACACAAAAATGATGCGAGGGCTGGAGCACCTCTCCTATGAGGACAGGCTGAGGGAGTTGGGCTTGTTCAGCCTGGAGAAGAGAAGGCTGCGGGCAGACCTGATTACAGCCTTTCAATATCTAAAGGGGGCCTATAGGAAAGACAGGGAAAATCTTTTTAGTAGGGCCAGCTGTGACAGGACAAGGGGTAATGGCTTTAAACTAAACCAGGGTAGGTTTAGACTGGCTATAAGGAAGAAATTCTTTACAATGAGGGTGGTGAAACACTGGAACAGGTTGCCCAGAGAAGTGGTGGAGGCCCCATCCCTGGAAGCATTCAAGGCCAGGTTGGACGGGGCTGTGAGCAACCTGATCTGGTTAGCGGTGTCCCTGCTCCCTGCAGGGGGGTTGGACTGGGTGACCTCTAGGGGTCCCTTCCAACCCAAAACATTCTATGATTCTACGATTCTATGATCGCTACAGCACTGCCCCAGCAGCCTTTCATCCCTCTTCCCAGCATCCACATTTCCGTGCTACAGAAATCTGGGGGCAGAAGCTGGGCAAGAGCCATGCTGCTCCTTGGCCAGGGGCTGGATGCCTGCTGCAGCAAGGCCACCAGGTCCACAGCAGACCAGTCTCCCCCTCCAGGCACATTTGGCACAGGCATCAAAGGCTTCTCAGCTTCGCGCGTTTTCTGCATCCCTGCCAGGCTTTGCCTCCTATTTTAAGGTCGTTGCTCCATCAGAAAAGTTACAAAGTAAATGTGAAGGTAGAAGATAAGGTAATTAACATTTGGGTACGTCTACCACATAGCCTGCACTGTCACCTGGACAGCCACATTGTCTGCAAACCTGAGCTGGGCTGGCAGGAACACTCCTTGAGAGAACAGAAGCCCAGATAGGAAGAAAAGTTTGCTTATAAACACAGAGACAAACCTTCCTTTCTGAAAGCGTGATTTTTTTTCGTATTTAAACATATACCTCAAACCCAGCCTGGTGCG
Organism: Egretta garzetta; assembly: GCF_000687185.1. Taxonomy (NCBI): domain Eukaryota; kingdom Metazoa; phylum Chordata; class Aves; order Pelecaniformes; family Ardeidae; genus Egretta; species Egretta garzetta. The sequence continues at coordinate 1,069,097 of NW_009260196.1, read as the reverse complement.
CAGTAACACTGGGATATAAACAGTGATGTTTTCGAGAGGCACCAAAACTGCAGCGATGAAAACGTTTATTTCAGTGTGAAAATATGAGCTTTCCTAATATTTAGTGTGTATTTCAATATTTGCTTTAAAATGTGGCTGAGATTATAAAGACAAATATTTTAAGAGCAAACACTTGTTTAATTAAGTTTGCACACCGGGTTAACTTCATAACAAGATTTATAGAACATGTAATTACGAGTGTTCGCCTAATAAATGATCATGAGATGAAAGAACACTCCTGCCAAAGCAGAAGCAGTCAAAACTTGGATGCCTGCAGTGCCTCCCCATGGTTAAGCGTATGCCGTACCTGCTCTGGGAGAGGGCTCTGCTGGCCAAGGGAGCCTCTGCTTTCAGGTGCACTGCGTATGAAGGAATTACCTATGTTTGTCTTCATGAAGAGAGCGAAACGTGTCATGCCTCTGCCCTACTGTGCCTTGAAACAGTGACTCTAAAATCATGCGCGAGCTTTCGGGTGGTGGACGCGTTAGGAAGGGGGTTCTGGTAGGTTTGCTTTGTAAGGAAGCCAACCCTCTAGGTTCCTCCACTGAAGGGGTACTGTGTCCAGCTCTGGAGCCCCAGCACAAGAAGGACATGGAACTGTTGGAGAGGGGCCAGATGAGGGCCACAAAAATGATGCGAGGGCTGGAGCACTTCTCCTATGGGGACAGGCTGAGAGTGTTGGGCTTGTTCAGCCTGGAGAAGAGAAGGCTGCGGGGAGGCCTGATTGCGGCCGTTCATTGCTTAAAGGGGGCCTATAGGAAAGATGGGGAAAATCTTCTTAGTAGGGCCAGCTGTGACAGGACAAGAGGTAAAGGTTTTAAACTAAACCAGGGTTTAGGCTGGATCTAAGGAAGAAATTCTTTACAATGAGGGTGGTGAAACACTGGCACGGGTTGCCCAGAGAGGTGGTGGAGGCCCCATCCCTGGAAACGTTCAAGGTCAGGCTGGACGGGGCTGTGAGCAACCTGATCTGGTTAGCGGTGTCCCTGCTCCCTGCAGGGGGGTTGGACTAGATGACCTCTAGTGGTCCCTTCCAACCCAAAACATTCTATGATTCTGTGATTCTATGAAATCCAAGCTCAGAGAGACCAAATGAAAACACAAAAGTGTCTGTACAGCTCCGAGTGCCACGCACAGGCCATCCATTGCTGTGGCAATGCCAGTGTTTGTTGGCTTTTGCCAGTGCTTCAGAGGAACAGAGGCAGCTTTACACTCCCTTACTTAAGCCTGAGTTTTGTGTGCAATCCCTCCCGACTCCTGAGCCTGAGGTACGCAGGAAGTATGATGGTGAGTCATGGAAAAAATAATAATAACGGGAACATCAAGAGAAACATTCTAATTGGGGATTTTCATTCTCATTTCCTCAGAATTAAATGAAAGCAGTCAACTGTAAAAGAGAGGACGGATCAAATGTAATGGGCAGCGGCTCTTCCATACGGATAGCGATTCCTCAAGTAAGTGAAGCGGCTTAGCCTCAAATATAGCTTGCATACAAACAAATAAAACCCCACCCTTGCTAATACGGGTGATCCTGTACTAAAGCAAAAGCTTCCAGGCAGCATTTATTCTGAAATCATGCAAGGAGTATATACTGCAGTCTGTAAAGAAAGTATTCCTTAGGGAAAATCGAGGCAGAAATGTTAGTAGTCACCACGCCAAGAGCATTTCAAAGAGTGAAGAGCTCCCCGGTTCAAGAAAGATGAGGAACTCCTAGAGAGAGTCCAGAGGAAGGCAACAAGGATGATGAGGGGACTGGAGCATCTCCCCTATGAGGAAAGGCTGAGGGAGCTGGGCTTGTTCAGCCTGAAGAAGAGAAGACTGAGAGGGGACCTCATCAACACATACAAATATCTTAAGGGTGGATGTCACAAGGACGGAGCCAGACTCTTCGCAGTGGTGCCCAGTGATGGGACAAGGGGCAGTGGGTACAAACTGAAACATGAGAGGTTTCACTTGAACGTGAGGAAGAACTTCTTTACTCTGAGGGTGACCGAGCCCTGGCACAGGCTGCCCAGGGGGGCTGTGGAGTCTCCTTCTCTGGAGATATTCAAAGGCCGCCTGGACGAAGTCCTGTGCTCCCTGCTCTGGGTGAGCCTGCTTGAGCAGGGGGGTTGGGCTGGGTGATCTCCAGAGCTCCCTTCCAACCCTTGCCATCCTGAGATTCTGTGATGCTGTGAAACACTTGCTGTGCTCATTCTCCCTCTTCTGGTTTTCTGTTCCTGTTGCTATTTCATTCCTTGAGAGAGACAGACAGACAGACACACATATATATGTATATACACACATCCATGCGAAGCTATGCATACCAAGAGGTTTATTAATAAGGTACCTAACAGCCTGGCAGGTCAAAGAGCATGGGATGGGCTTTGGTCCCCACTCAGGGGAGCGCTGGGAGGGGAGGGCTCGGCTCCTTGCCGTGTCTGACTGCTATGCCAGAACAGGCGCTTGCTCTGCGTGGCCCCTGCCCACCAGTAGGGTCACTGCGGACTTCTGCCATGGAGGCTACAGCTATGGATTCAATGCATTGAGAGAAAAAGTGGCTTATAAAGAGGACACACACACAAAATCGACGTGCTTGCTTTGTATTTTCTTGGCTCCGCACGCAGCATTTAATTCCAGACGATTATGCCTTCTCAGCCCTTCGTTTGCTCTGGTGCCCTGCAGAGGGTGCACACTGCTCATTCACTTTCCCAGCGGTGGAAAGCCCTTTCAGATCCCATCAGTGTGATGTGTGTTGTCAGATCTCAGGCAGGAACGACACAACGGGAGTCACATTTAGCTGCCAAATCCTCAGAGGATTTTGAGATTCCACCGATGGCTTTTCCTCAGTGTTAACGAGTCAGTCTTAATACTTGTCACTGGATGCAAGATCAGTGGATCCTAGCAAAAATCACAGTGATAAATAAAATTGGGCCAAATTACCCAGATGCTCTTAATTTTTGCACTCAATAACAATCGAGAATATATTTCCTGGTTAAAACCAAAAACCAAGTGAGCGTGACAAAGGGGCTGGTTGAGTATAAACCCTAGCGACTGTGATGCTAGCAAAGCCCTTATTTCCCAGGGAATTCAAATCTAAATACGCGGGAAGCAGAAAGTGTTTCAGTAGCTGTCCTGCCCGCGGGGTGTTGGAATGGCGGGGTGCCGCAGAGGCGTGGCGGCGGCTCCTCCAGCCATGAGGGATCCTTCCCCGCCTGTTGTCATCTGATGTGCGTCCCAGCTTCCTTCTGCAGTGCCCATTCAGTGCCTCCTTTGTTATACCTTACCTCAGAGGAACCAAAGTTGCTTTTTAGGATGACATTAAGTGATATAAAGTGACTATGCCTTACCCTTAGGGTTCCTTTGGAGTATGTTAGAATTTTAGTATTACCGGCATTTTTTGTAAAAATAAATCTCTACCTTGCGTTACTTAATCAGTGAAAGATGAAATGTTTAATTTACATAAAACATGATGTATTTCACCTTCTCTACAGCCTGAAGGCTCCAAGGTTTTTCCTTTTACTATCAAAAAAGCCTTCATAGTAAATCACCGTGTGATGCTAGAAGACATAAAAGTCTTGTTCTCTGTTATTCTGAGCCTGATTTAATTCCAAGATCTTTTTTTTTTGTTATCGTGTGAAATACAGTCATTTGCTTTAAGGCGATGTAGGGTAAGGCTTGTGCCCCACTTACAGCTCACACATCCAGCCCAGAGCCTGCCTGCTCTTTGCACTTGCACGCTGCACAGATTTTCTAAGGGATTTTTTTTTTAAATGGAAGGAGGTGGGTGTCCGTCCCCCACCACTATCGAGAGTACACTTCTCTGAATGTCATGCAGATAACCGTCTCTTACTAACGTTTAGTCCCTGCTGTTTCTTCCCAGATTATTACCTATCGGCAGCTTGGGTTGGTTGGTTGATGAGTCTGAGGAGATAATCAGCAGGGGCTGAGCCTTGTTAGCTCTCATCCCATCGGCAGCTCAATATGAGCTCATTTATTTGGGTTTCTAAGTAAAGCCCTGCAGGAAGGGCTAAGGCAGAGACTTGGGCTGCTCTAAGGCTTTTGTGTTTTTATCTACAGCAGGATTGCAGGATGCTGGGAGCTGCTTTTTGGGTGATGCTTTCAGCTGGGAGCTGCTTTTTGGGTGATGCTTTTGTCTCTGCAGATCAGTACTGCAATGACTGGTGGAGACAAGCCTTGAAAACATATAAATTATGGTAATGTATGTCAAAAATCTGTCTAACCAGCCTTTTTCCTAGCTCTTTTGCTTTATCCTCTAATTCCATCCATGCTGAAATAGCTGCCATGGTAGGCCAAATCTATGCTAAAATTTAATTCTTCTGAGCTCCAACTCATTTTGATATTAATGGCTTTGCTGCTTCAAACCCTGTATTTGAAACATTATGGGTACTTTATTTCTGTTCCTTGAACGTGTGGCATCATGACAAGAGTCAGTAAAGCACCGCTTGGCATCAGGAAGACTATCAGCAAAGCTGTTGGACTCCAAAGGACAGATTTCACTTTCAGACTTGTAAATTTGCAGAGCTGTTTTGCTGGATAATAGGCTGTATTTCTGACTTGGAGACAGGTTGTTTTGGTTTTTTTTCTTAAGGAAGACCGAGTAAAAGCCCAGCAGCTTCCCAGTAACTGATGGCCTAAGCTGTATTACACGTTTACTGGATTTAAGACAAACAGTCTGTTTTCTCAGTGTCTCACTGCCAGTATGTGCATCCCGTTACTAAACACATCAGGTGAGAGGATGCCATCCAAAGGGGATGCTATACAGATGCTCCAGGGAGTAGTGAGATGCAGTCGTTCACTTGCTTTCAAATAGATAGCAAAGGCTAAGCGAGCAATGAAAAGCTCTCCACAAGTTTACACAGATTATGGAAAAAAAAAAAAAAGGTTGAAATTGAGCTTTTGGAGCATTGGCAAAATTAATCAGTAATTAGTGAGCAATGCCATGTGGCCATGGTCCAGGCAATGTAACTCAGTGTAGGTTATGCTACTGCTCAGCTGAACTGTGCCATCTTGTGGGTTCCCAGGAAATTACAGTTTCAGTATCAAAACCATCTTACTAGGTTTGTCAGGCTGAAGTGGCTGCAAGCATTGCTATTTTTTACGACTAAGTGGCGTACTAGGAACAGAACACTGCTAAAGCTTTTCTGTAATTTGCACTTTCCATCTCTGCCTTCCCAAGCCATAATGGTGTGTATCCATCCCACTTACTCCCCAGTCTTTTCCAGTTACTTTACAAACTTCTAACTTGATCTGTGGAAGTTTTACAGCGCAAATAGAAAAGAGAAAAGGAAGCAAACCTTCTGTTGCTGTTTAGGATTTTAAATCTTGTGACAAGGAAATCAGAACAACAAAACTTAAAGGGAAGAAGTGAACACAAGAGAAGCATTAGCAATCACTTTGAGAATCCCTTTCCTTCCCCTGGCCAGTGAAGGTGTCCTAATAAGTGCCACAGATCCAGGATAGTTTTCTCTGGGAACTGTAGGCTTTCTACTTGTTTAGGGATTTTTTTGTGTGTGTGCACAGTGTTTTCTGTTGTTGTTGAGGTGTTTTTTTCTGTTCAGAAGTGATGGGAATCTGACTTTGAGTGGGATAATGCTGAATTTAGCACCTGAACTGCAGAGAATGTCTAAAAAAAACCCCAAACCTTTAAAAGTGGGGCAGCTGCTGATTTCAGCAGGGTTTCACCAACAGCCAGGCCATGAGCTATTTAAAAAAAAAAAAACAAAAAAACAAAAAAACAAAACCAAAAAACCCCCTTAATTTAAAAAACCAAGAATGCCCCAATATGCAGTTAAGAGCACTGCCAAGTACTGTAGCTGTCAAAGGAAAAGAACATACTGTTGCAGACAGGTCTTGAAAAATCTAAGTTCAGACCAGGATATTCCTAGGCTCTAAAACATGGCTGGAAAAGCATTTTAACTTTTTTTTTCTCCAAGCACAGCGAGTCTATTAAGTACTAAAGATCAATTTGGGTCTCATTAGTGTGACTGGGAAGGCAATCAAGAACTGCATCGGACTCAAAAGAGCTGATGCTGCTGCCCCTGTCTGGGACAACCTGATCCTCAGTAACACGTTACGACTGTGCCAGTCTAAATTCTTTAGTGTCAGAGCGAGTAAAACTTGAATCTTAGGAGGACGAAACAGCATATCAATAACAGGGCTCCATGATGTATTCTCTATTTTGCTGGGTTTTTAATCAACTCGCTCTGCTCAGAGCCATAGCAAGCGCCCTTGCAGCCTTGGCAGGAGCGCAAGGGAAGGCAGAAGCAGCTGACTTCTGCCAGTGAAACATGGGTGTGCATGTTGACAATAATAAGGCTGCCCATGTCTGCAGGTAGGATTTCCCATATCGTATCCATTTCCAGAAAGCTTTCCTGCATTGAGGTCACAGCTCTGAGCCCCCCGTGACAGCATTTATCAAAAGGTCCTGGGCAGAGCTGGTGGCGATGATGTGAGCCCCAGGCAGCCAACCCTCCCTCCCTCTTCCAGGAATAGTGGCAAGCGCGTATCTTCACATTTACAGATTTCAGAAGGTGTCTTTCACCCAGTGACATGTGAACCTCGGGAGATCCATGACTGACTCCTGGAAGTCCCTTGTGAAAGGCGATTGTGGAAAAGCAACCCTCTATGTCGGGAGGCTTAAATTATCTGCGGTTACACCGCTGCCCCACTTGCTCTTGCCTACAGGCTGCTTGTGTTATTTCTAAATCGCCTGCCACCCTACAGCTGGCCACCTGTACTTGGGCCTCTCTTATGCAGAATAATAATGGAAAAGTTGGGTTCAATACCTATTGATTTAAATTGACATTTTTCTGCATCAATGACTGCTAAACTGCATCCAGAGGGGAAAAATATAGGAATGAAATATTATTATAATAAGGTCAAAAGGGAAAGTAATGGAGTAAAGGTGTTTTCCACTGTATCTGCCCCTAACTGAGATACAAAGTGGTGTTACAAATTTGGATGCAGTTAGAAATAGGAACCAATGGAGAAAAAGCTTGGTAAAAGAACCAGAGATGAGATTTACTCATCCATCAAATGGATGCTACACCCTCTTAAGAAAGAAGTACCCCAGATGAGGCAGAGGAATAAGACAAATAAATCCATTTTCAGATTAGAAGTTAGGGAGATATTCTAGGAAACCAAGAAACTGAACAAGAAGCTGGTAAGAAAAGGTGGGAAATTCTTATTCTTTGCAACTGTGTATTTAACAGAATGCAATTAGTAAAACCTACCTCTGCCATCAAGCTTTGTAGTGGGAAGTTCACAGTTTTATTGTAAGATGTAGGATTTCCAATTACCGTGCTAGCGTAGGGCCCGAAATAACACTTTTGGGGAGAAGCAGATTCTAAAACATGCCTGTGATGAACCCCTCTGAAGCCTGATCTCTTGGGCTGCTTCAAGGATGTTCACAATTCTCAAGCAATTTGGTTGTCATAGCACCTCCAATAAAGTCCTGCCAGAACATAGGAATATCACCTCTGAGGGGTTTTATAGGCCAATAAAACAAGCTGGCTTGGACTGGCATCAAGACATGGATTACAGGCTTTAACAACAAATGAGGAGTTATCAAATGTTGCTTCATGGGAATAATGACAAGATTGGTCCCGTGGTAAAAGCTCCTGGAAAAACTCCTACTAGAGCACTGATGAGGAAAACTTTTGTTTTCTTCAAACACAGAAAAAGAGCAAAATATAACAAACCCCAATATTTACTGTAGTAGTCAAGAACCGTAGCTGCTCTCTGGGCTGCTGTACAATGATCCAGCTTTACAAAATGCATGAAACCCTTGTGAGCTACACAACTGGGAATATATTCTCTCCTGCCTGAAACCATTCCCTCCCCAGAGCTGATAAATAAAAATGAAGTTAATTCCCCCAAACAAAAGGCGCATAGACCATCGACCTTGAACATGCCACTTAAATCCTAACCCCAGTATCAAGTGCTAGTTTGGACCCCTAGGTCGTATTTTGAGATCATAAAATTAGGCTTATGGACTTTCTACTTAACACTAATACTGGAAGGCAGCACAGCTAGAAAAAATGACTGACAGATGTTGATGGATGTGCTTTGAATTTTGACTGAGGTAGAATTCTGCCAGGAAAACAAGTATTTTTGTTAACTGCTTTCAATGATCTGAAGATCTCCCAGCAGCTCTGGGGACTCACTGTATAATTTGTCTCTTTTCCTGTCACCTGATGGCTGGGTGCAATAATGTCAGCAAAGCAGCTAACCTGGATTCTGTGCTTTTAAAGAAAGAAAAAAAGGAAAAAATAATATGAGAATAACTCCTGGCTTCCAGGACCTGGAATCCTTATTTTAAACAAATCCTTGCATATGGAATATTAAGTCAGGCAAATATTAATACTATACATTTACATGGGCTGGAGAGGAGAAACCAGTTCATCTGCTGGTTAGTGTACAGTCATGGAAGGCTCCTGTGGTGTGCAAGCCCAGAATTAAAGCAATGAATGCTGGTTTGTAACATATTAAAAGAGGATTTAACTAAAAAAAACCCAAATGTAATAAAAATTGAGTTTGATATTGTTTTTGTGAGCAGTGATACTAGGGTCCTTTATGGCATTTAACTTAATCCCATGTGAATCCTGATAAGACAGGGAGCAGTCTGTGTTCAATACACTACCACAAGTGGACTGAGAGCCCTAAAAAAGAAAAAACGAGTTGATGAGTTATCCTCATTCTGTTAAGGTGTTTTTAGTGGCTCTGCCAGGAACTACACAGTCGTGGTCAAATACCATTCCAGATCTTTATCAGTGGTCTGGAAGGAAATAAAATCAATCCTGATAAAAACATCAGCCGACGGCAAAAAGTGTGGTGTAGCAAAATGGTAAGTCAGCTATTCGGAGCAACTTGGAATGCTTTTTGACTGAGGTACAGCACGCGCCACCTGAAAACCTAGAAAATGAGTGGTAATATCCTCAGACAAGCTGCATCATTGGTTCTCTATACTTACTGGGCAGCTGAGCTCAGACCAAAATGCATTTTAATACGGCATAAAGTTGCACATAAAGGAACAAGGGGTGCAGCTCATGCAGAGAGGGGAGCTGTTGGTACATCTCTGGGACACACTATGATTTTAAAGAGATATCTGCCTTAATTTGCTGATTACAAAGTTCCCCCGCGTGGTGCTGATGAGAATCAAATGGATTGATTGCTGCACGTAGGAGTACAGGAATATCTTCACGGAGCCAAGCGGTGACATTTCCTTGATATATCAGCCTAGAAACTAGGTCCTGGGAAGACCTAGGCGGTCCTCCAAAGAGCGTCCAGCTCCACCGCCTACCCTCGCACGAATGACATTAGGCAGGCACAAAGATCAAGTCCTTCCTAAAAGGACTCCGACATCTACCATAAATGAAACTGGGGTCTGTAGTTTATCATAGAATCACTTAGGTTGGAAAAGACCTTTAAGATCATAGAGTTAAACCGTAGTGAAGTAAGTGTGGGCAGGATTCCAGCTGCCGGCAAGGAATAACGAAAACGCTCAATGCCAAGTCCGGCGTTACTCAGGAGTGCGGGGCATCGAACGGGGCTTTTGTGGTCTTGCCTTCGGCTCCTCAAATACGAAATGCAGAAACCTACCTGCCAGATCTGCTGAATTTGTAACTGGTTTCTATTCTGGCTGCAGAATGCAATTCTCTGCCTCTCATCATTATAAGCCTGAGACTTCTCAGGACTGTGTGAGATAATAGGTACACAACCAGTTTTCATTCAGCTTACACGGGAAGAAAACACGCTCAGAACCTTTTTTTCTTCTCTATACTGTGTTTCACCAAGCTACAACTGTCTTTCATTTCATTCACCATCCTTCTACTTGCTTCTCTGCTTCCCACGCCTCCCATTGCAACGTTTCAGCAGCATCATTGGCTGCTTTAGGCAAAACAGCATTGGAAACACATTAAACGTGACAAGCCAGACGCGTTGATCTGTTGACGCCGGACACTGTGAGGTCGCCATTAAGACTTTGCAGTGGAGTGTGAGCTGGATGGCGTTGGGATTAGATTGCTTTTTCTGTATCTGGAGGTGAAAGGCTGATGAAGTGTTGGGCTGCGTTATCAAGAGAGCTGTAGGCAAGATGAAAAGCGCAAAATAACCCTTTCTTCACTTTATTTCCATTCTTACAAGTTATGAGTGGTGGAACGCTTCCTAGCCCAGCCTTAAGTGTGTCTAAATTTAACTGTGTTAATCTAAAAGGGGTCAAAACTCTACCCACACTGATGCTGACGTACCACCAGAGTAATTCCACTGACACGAGCAGAGCCACTCCAGACTTAGGCTTACGCGATGTCAAGTAGATGTTGGCTTAGGATGTCTCTCTGTCGCGGTTTACTCATAGGTAGGCTCTAAGCACTGCAAAGAGGAAACAGATCTACATGTGAAGTTTCCACTAGGCTTCAGGGAAGAATTTGGGGGCTTTCCCTGAGTTTTAAGACCTCTTCTCTTTTTTCTTTTTTTTTTTTTTTTTTTTTTTTTTTTTTTTTTTTTTTTTTTTTTCTCTCTATTACCCTCATGCTAAGCAAAAAAAATTCCTTAAGGCACCCAGAATTATAGTTTTTTGAAGCAACTCAGGTAGCACTTCCACTGGAGTTGCTCATGGTTTCCACAAGCTTTAGTTCTTCTGCAGCTTTCCTATGCCAACAAAACCATAGGTTTGGTTTAGTTTCAGTCTGAATGGGAGGGACAAACTCTGCTGGGGGTGATGAATGATTTCTCTCCTGCTTCCTACCCTAGCGAGTTCCTCGTAACTCCTCGTACTCTTCCTCAAGGCAAGATGGGGAGTCCTCACTGCAGCTGGCACCGTTCTCATTGAGCTGCTCAGCAGGACCTGGGCTCAGGGGAGCTGCTGGCCACCGTCCTGTGGCTGGCAAACAGGCTTTCCTGTATTGCCTTTTTGGTTTTTGTCTTACCTGGCTTGTCTTTTCACCACTAATAGGTAGAAATCACGCAGTGTTTGTGACAGGCGCACCCGAATCTTCATATAAACAAATTGCTCCTCTTTCAGGAAGCAAAATTAAGGGCAGTGGTGGAGGAGACAATGGATCCCGAAGGATTTATCACGCTGTTCCACTAACTCCTTGAACACCCATCTTGCTGACAGTACCGGTGACAGCACAGGCAGGTTTGTATGGCTTTCTGTCTGCCATAGCAGCTTCGATTTTAATGTTTTTGGGGTTTTTTCTTAGCCGTTAAAATAACTTTTATCAAAAATACAAAAGAATAAATTAAAATTGTTGTTCTCAAAACTTCTCCTGCCTTTGGCTATGTTTGAAATAGAAGTTCATGTTAAAAATATAATACAGCTGCAATGAGAATATTATAAAAAATTGTGGCCTGAAATTGTTTTGGTAAATGAAAATTGGCTGTAAGGTTTTATAGAATTTTCTGTGAATGTTAAAAAAACCTTTCAGAATGCTATGAAATGGAATTTTGATATACTGAAACACTTCAGGAATGTAAAGGTTGGGGTTTTTGCTTTTGTGGGTGGCTGGTATCTAGAAATACATCTAGGCTGGCTTTAAATCTATGGATACAAAGGGCTTAGGCAAATTCTGTTTCCGAAACAACTTGCTGATATTCACAGTCATCATATTAGGTCAGCGACAGAATCCTAAATATTGAATGACAGGGCCTGTAAACCGGCAAAAAGGCATTGATGATTCATTATCGTGTGTGAGTTGCAAAATTTCCCAATGTATCATTTTGTGCTAATATAATGCAAGGGGCACGTATCGTAATTCTGCTCTCCAGTATTGACAAACGTTATTTGCAAGTGCCTGGAATAGCACAGACCTGGTGCTTTAAAATCTGTTGTCGAGATGTTCTCCTGGTTTCTAGCTATTCTCTTTTCCAGAATGTTACGCAATTTGCTTACCTCAGGTGGGCAGCATTTGAAAGGTTGATGTTGAGCTTTCATATACTTGAATTCGCATACTTTTGCCGTAGCATTTTTTATTTTGACATCTGAGAGAAGAGCCCAGACGGAAGTGCAAGCTGTGGGCAGGGAAAAGCTTGGACAATGTTAGAACAAGACTGCGTCTGTTCCCCACGCAAAATACTGGGTTAATGGTTCATTCTGATCTCTGAGTTAGCAAATGGACCAAAGCCCTTCCAGGGGGTACCAGAACATCCACCGTGTTTCTTGAAGCTGTGTTTTTGACTTGGAGCTCAAATTTAGCTGGCAGATGTGAAAAATCCCATGTGGGGAGAAAAACCTCTAGTGATTAAGCCACAGCAAATGCTTGATGAGTTATTCCAGCTAAGACCGATGTTAACTTAAACTGGCAATCCTCCCCCTCCACCCCATATATTATTTTTTTTTCTTTGCAAATGCAGTATTACCACTGTTTTCTGCTGACTCTAAACGCCTCACCTCAACTTGGGGGCATTTTTGTAATACAAATAAAGAAGCCACCTAGAGGTGCAGGGCTGCCTTTCGGGAAGACCCAGGGAATTGCTCGCTGCAGGCAAGAGTCGATGCACGCCTGTAGATGGAGTTAAATATCAAAGAACTGGTGCAGACCATAACAGCGCTATGTGATCCAAGCACTCGGACAGGACCGATGATCCCTTCTTAGCTGTCGTGTCAGTTTACTGTCCGGCTCCTTGCAAGAGGGAGGGAGGTGTTTCCACTAGGAATAGTTTGTAGCTGAACTTGCTATCTGCTAACCAGGGCAGGTAGAAAAAGCAGCGCACATTCAGGCACCAGAGTCCTTCTCTGGGTCGGCAGCAGGACACTGAAAAGTGCAAAATGAAATACAGGCGGAGGAGAGCTGCATCCACGAGGAATGTCATGCCCCGCCATGACAGCATCGGCGCAGGGTGGCCGTGCGGGGAGGAAAGCTGGGGGCCAGGCTTCCCAACCATGCCAGCCCCTCCATCTGGCTGTGGTGCCCACGGGGTGCAGGCTGGCCGTGAGGCTCCGTGGCCTAAAGGAAAGGGGGATTTGCAGGAGTTAATGGCCTGAAATATCTCTTTGCATTGGGTGGCAGGGACAGGCACCACCGATTCTTCCTTACTAACTGCTTCCAGCCGAGGCTCCTGCTAATGTTTTTTTGATCCCCCCCTTCTTTCATCGTATCCGAGGAACAGGGGGGAACAAACTGCCTTTGACACCCTATCCTCACCGTTCTCCCAACTTTGCATCACTCACACCTTCTCCCCGTTTATTGTCACCTAACTTCTCTCTTTTCTTACTTTTCCATGTTGGAAAACCCACTGCCAGGTTCATTACCCACCTCACAAGGATAAATGGACTCCGTGTTTGCTGATTTGCTACATGGCCACCCTAGGTTTACTTTGTCGGCTTAATTGCTGCCTACAGGTTCGTTTACACCCGTGCTTGTATTTAAAGGTTACCAAATTCAAAATCAGGCTATTGCTTGACGGCAGGCAGGCAGGATTAGGGCTGTGCGGGTCATTTAAAGGCACAGCCTTTTCGGGAGGTCGGAAGGTGCGGGCTTTCGGGTCGGGCGAGAGACCTCACCGAGACGGAGGATGCTCCTGCGCCCGTGGGATGCTCCACCTCCCAGAGCAGGGCGGCG
>NW_009260196.1:1038506-1054333 GCF_000687185.1 Egretta garzetta | reverse complement strand
TGCCGCTGCTGCCGCTGGGCGCCGCCGCGGAGCCCCGCCAGGTCTTCCAGGTGCTGGAGGAGCAGCCGGCCGGCACCTGGGGGGGCACCCTCGCCACCCGCCCCGGCTTCCCCTACCGCCTGAGCGAGCAGCACGCCCTCTTCTCCATCAACGCCACCTCGGGCGCCCTGCACACCCGTGCCACCATCGACCGTGAGAGCCTGGCCAGCGATGTGGTGGACCTGGTGGTCCTCTCCAGCCAGCCCACCTACCCCAGCGAGGTGCGCGTCCTGGTGCTCGACCTCAACGACAATGCGCCCGTCTTCCCCGACCCCTCCATCGTGGTGACGTTCAAGGAGGACACGGGCAGCGGGCGCCAGCTTATCCTGGACACGGCCACCGATGCTGACAGTGGCACCAACGGCGTAGACCATGGCTCCTACCGCATTGTGGCTGGCAACGAGGAGGGGCGCTTCCGGCTCAACATCACCCTCAACCCCAGCGGTGAAGGAGCTTTCTTGCACCTGGTTTCCCGGGGTGGGCTGGACCGGGAGGCCACCCCCACCTACCAGCTGCTGGTGCAAGTGGAGGACAAGGGCGAGCCCCGTCGACGGGGGTACCTTCAGGTCAACGTCACTGTCCAGGACATTAATGACAACCCACCCATCTTCAGCCAGACTCTCTACCAGGCACGAGTGCCTGAGGATGCGCCTGTTGGGGCCAGCGTTCTCCAGGTGGCTGCAGCTGATGCCGATGAAGGCACCAATGCTGACATCCGCTACCGCCTGGAAGGAGGTGACGGCGGTGGTGGGGAGGGGGCTGGCAGCCTCCCGTTTGAGGTGGACCCTGAGAGCGGGGTGATCCGCATCCGGGAGCACTTGGACTATGAGATGCGACAGCAGTACTCGCTGACTGTGCAGGCCATGGACCGAGGGGTGCCGGCGCTGAGCGGCCGGGCTGAGGCCCTCATCCGCCTGCTCGACGTCAATGATAACGAGCCCCGGGTGAAGTTCCGCTATTTCCCAGCCACCTCCCGCTTTGCCTCCGTGGATGAGAACGCGGCCCCTGGCACCGTGGTGGCCCTCCTGACGGTGAGCGACGCCGACTCCCCTGCGGCCAACGGGAACATCTCTGTGTCGATCCTGGCGGGAAACGAGCAGCGGCACTTTGAGGTGCACAGCAGTAAGGTACCCAACCTCAGCCTTATAAAGGTAGCAGCCGCGTTGGACCGGGAGCGCATCCCGGCCTATAACCTTACGGTGGCAGTGGCTGATAACTATGGGGCCCTGCCGCCACCCCCGGGCTCCCCCACTTCTTCCCTTTCCCCCGATGGGGCGGTGGCAGCTCCTGTGAGCCGCTCGTCAGTAGCCAGCCTGGTGATCTTTGTGAATGACATTAACGACCACCCCCCCGTCTTTGGGCAGTCGGTCTACAGGGTGAACATCAGTGAGGAGGTGCCCCTGGGCAGCTACGTGCGGGGCCTGAGCGCCACGGACCGTGACTCGGGCCTCAACGCCAACCTCAAATACAGCATCGTTTCAGGCAACGAGCTTGGCTGGTTTCGCATCAGCGAGCACAGCGGGCTGGTCACCACGGCTGGCCCTGAGGGTGGCACCTCCGGGCACGCTGCCGGCACGTCCATCTCCAGCAGGCTGGACCGGGAGACTGCTTCTCAGGTGGTGCTCAACATCAGTGCCCGTGACCAGGGGGTGCAGCCCAAGTTCTCCTACGCACAGCTGGTGGTGACCATCCTGGATGTCAATGACAACAAACCTCGCTTCAGTCAACCTGAGGGCTACCAGGTGTCCCTGGCTGAAAACTCCCCGTCGGGAACTGAGCTGCTGGTCCTGAGCGCCACAGACGGGGACCTGGGGGACAACGGGACTGTCCGCTTCTCGCTGCAGGAAGCTGAGCCGGCGCTGGCAGCGGTTGGCCCCTCCTCAGTGACCCCTCGCCAGATCTTTCGCTTGGATCCCGTGTCGGGCAAGCTCAGCACCATCTCGCAGCTAGACCGGGAGGAGCAGGCTCACTTCTCCCTGCAGGTCCTGGCCACTGATTTAGGCTCTCCTCCCCTTTCTTCAGTAGTTCGAGTTAACGTGAGTCTTCTGGATGTGAATGACAATAGCCCCGTGTTTTACCCCGTTCAGTATTTTGCCCATATCCAAGAGAATGAGCCAGCTGGAACCTATGTGACCACAGTGTCTGCCACAGACCCTGATCTGGGACCCAATGGGACAGTCAAGTACAGCATCTCAGCTGGAGACACCTCCAGGTTTCAGGTCCATGGCCAGACAGGGGTCATCACAACAAAAATAGCCCTTGACAGGGAGGAGAAAACTGCTTACCAGTTGCAGATCGTGGCCACTGATGGTGGCCACCTTCAGTCGCAGAACCAAGCCATTGTCACCATCACTGTCTTGGACACCCAGGACAACCCACCTGTTTTCAGCCAGGGCATGTACAGTTTTGTTGTCTTTGAAAATGTTGCCCTAGGTTACCATGTCGGTACTGTTTTTGCTTCCACCATGGACCTCAACACCAATATCAGTTACCTTATCACAACAGGTGACCAAAGGGGCATGTTTGCCATCAACAGAGTGACGGGGCAGATCACCACAGCCAGTATTATTGACAGGGAGGAGCAAGCATTTTACCAGCTGAAAGTGGTTGCTAGTGGTGGGGCGATAACTGGAGATGCTATGGTCAATATAACTGTCAAAGATTTAAATGACAATTCCCCGCACTTTGTTCATGCGGTGGAAAGTGTAAATGTGGTTGAAAACTGGAAGGCTGGGCATACCATATTCCAGGCCAAAGCTCTTGATCCTGATGAAGGTGTTAATGGCATGGTCCTTTACAGCCTTAAGCAAAACCCAAAGGGCTTGTTTTCAATCAATGAACAAACAGGTGCCATAAGCTTAATAGGGCCGCTTGACATAAACGCTGGCTCTTACCAGGTTGAAATCCTGGCCTCGGATATGGGGGTGCCGCAGCTCTCCTCTAACTTTATCCTGACTGTCTCTGTCCATGATGTAAATGATAACCCACCTGTGTTTGACCAGCTTTCCTATGAAATTACTATTTTGGAGTCGGAGCCTGTGAATTCCAGGTTCTTTAAGGTGCAGGCTTCCGACAAAGACTCAGGAGTGAATGGTGAAATAGCTTATAGTATAATTGAAGGAAATACTGGGGATGCCTTTGGCATATTTCCAGATGGTCAGCTGTATATAAAGAGTGAACTGGACCGTGAACTTCAAGAGAGATATATTTTACTGGTTGTTGCCTCAGATAGAGCAGTAGAACCACTCAATGCTACCGTGAATGTTACCGTAATTCTGGAGGATGTAAATGATAACAGACCCCTGTTCAACAGTACCAACTATGTATTTTATTTTGAAGAGGAGCAGAGAGGTGGATCCTATGTAGGTAAAATCAATGCTGTAGATAAAGACTTTGGGCCGAATGGTGAAGTCAGGTATTCGTTTGAGCACATGCAGCCAGATTTTGAGCTGAACACGGTAACTGGGGAAATAAGAAGCACTCATCAGTTTGACAGAGAAGCTCTCATGAGACAGAGGGGAGCTGCAGTATTTAGTCTCACGGTAATAGCAACGGATCAGGGGTTGCCGAAGCCTCTAAAGGATCAGGCAACTGTACAGATCTACGTGAAAGACATCAATGATAATGCCCCCAAATTTTTGAAAGATCTCTACCAAGCTACTATATCAGAATTGGCAGCGAATCTGACGCAGGTTCTGAGAGTTTCTGCCTCAGATGTTGATGAAGGGGTTAATGGATTGATTCACTACTCTGTAATCAAGGGAAATGAAGAAAACCAGTTTGCAATAGATAGTAGCACAGGCCAAGTGACCTTAGTAGGCAAACTAGATCATGAAGCTAGCGCATCGTATTCGCTTGTCATCCAAGCGGTAGACTCCGGAGCGGTTTCCCTAAGTTCAACTTGCATGTTGAGCATTGATGTATTGGATGAAAATGATAACAGTCCTTCCTTCCCTAAATCAACCTTGTTAGTGGATGTCTTGGAAAATATGAGAGTCGGTGAACTTGTGTCGTCTGTCACTGCCACTGATTCTGATTCAGGTGACAATGCTGACCTCCATTATAGCATTACGGGGACAAACAACCATGGGACCTTTAGCATCAGTCCCAACACCGGTAGTATTTTTCTTGCAAAGAAACTGGACTTTGAGACACAATCCCTGTATAAGCTAAATATAACAGCGAAAGACCAAGGAAGGCCACCACGGTCATCTACAATGTCAGTGGTAATACACGTTCGGGATTTTAATGACAACCCTCCTAATTTTCCTCCAGGGGACATCTTTAAATCTATTGTCGAGAATGTTCCTGTTGGTAGCTCTGTCATTTCTGTGACTGCTCATGATCCAGATGCGGATATTAATGGGCAGCTAACGTATGCAATCATCCAGCAGTTGCCGAGGGGTAATCACTTCCGTATAGATGAAGTGAGAGGGACAATATTTACCAACGCTGAAATAGATCGTGAGTTTGCTAATCTCTTTGAGTTAACAGTCAAAGCCACCGATCAGGCTGTTCCTGTGGAGTCCAGACGATTTGCTTTGAAGAACGTGACCATTTTGGTGACGGATCAAAACGACAACGTTCCCGTGTTCATATCTCAAAATGCTCTTGCAGCTGACCCCTCGGTTGTGATCGGTTCGATCCTAACGACAATCATTGCTGCGGATCCTGACGAGGGCGCCAACGGAGAGGTGGAATATGAAATAATCAATGGAGATACCGAGACCTTCATTGTGGATCGCTATAGTGGAGACTTAAGAGTAGCGTCAGCTTTGGTGCCTTCTCAGCTCATATACAATCTCATAGTTTCTGCCACGGATCTTGGCCCTGAGAGGAGAAAATCCACCACCGAGATGACTATAATTCTGCAAGGGGTCGACGGGCCTGTTTTCACTCAGCCAAAATACATAACCATCTTAAAAGAAGGCGAGCCTATCGGGACAAACGTGATATCTATCGAAGCAGCGAGTCCTCGGGGCTCCGAAGCTCAGGTGGAATATTACATCGTGTCCGTCCGATGCGAAGATAAGAGTCTTGGGCGCCTCTTCACCATCGGGCGCCATACTGGTGTCATCCAGACCGCTGCCATTTTGGACAGGGAGCAAGGAGCGCGTCTCTACTTGGTGGATGTTTATGCCATTGAAAAGTCGTCTGTTTTGCCCCGCACGCAAAGAGCAGAGGTAAAGCGTTCCTTCAGTAATTATTTACCTGTTTGCTTTCTAAACGAGCCATTTTGTGGGTTTGTTATTTGCTGTTTTACAGACAGTAGTGCACAGCAGAAGACCTGAAAGCTAAGTCTGCTGATTCATTAGTTAAAGATAACCTTTGATTAGTATACTTCAAACTGTTTTCCTCAAAGCCACCTCTAGAAATTTGAGAGAGGCTTAGGTGTAGTGCTTAAATTTGGCTGCTGTAGGCAGAATGTTGGTCAAATAAATTTTAGGTACTACATCATTCAGGTGCTAAAAGCTTTAATCACAGGCGTTTTGGAGTTTTGCATGCTTTCTCGTTTTAGCAGTTGTTAATTATTTTAAGTCTTTCTATTCCTATGTGACTTATAACTGAACTTCTTTCACTACAGTCATGAAGTCAGTATTTGAGAACTGGCCAGTAGGGGATTGCTCTCTGATCAGCTCATCTAGTGTCTCAAGTCTTGGGTGTGCTTGGCATCCCTTCCTGGCTGAGTCCCTCAGATAGGTCTCCTCATGCATCTCCAGTTTAGGTTACTTCTTTACCCTCGCTGATGAGTATGAAAATGGTCGTGTTTCTGCTCTTGGATGTAACAGATGGTAAAAGTGCAACATTTTAGCTGGCAGCTTTGCTTATCACAAAGCCATTTGCCTTGACTAAAGGGTCTTTATCTGACTAGCCTGAGGAGCAAAGGGGTTTGAAGCATCACCTGTGAAGTACAAATGTTTTATTTGCTCTGTCTGGTAATTGAGCCACAGAGCTGATCGTTTACACCATTCTTGCTGTCTTCTGCGGAAATACTGAGAAGGGAGCCTTGTGTTCGGTTTAAGTTTCACCGTCTTCTGGAGCTGCCCTCTGTACTTCACTATGAGCTGTTTAGCTGTTTAGCTGGCAGTGCTGAGTGGGTCAACCAGCAGAGGATGCTGGTAGTGTGGAGCAATTCAACCATTTCCCTCGCCAGCTGAACATCCTGCTTCAATATTGCATAGCCCTGTGCATCCCAGGTGTTACCCCCAGCGATGCGTCCTCTTGGGAGCTATGTCTTAGTTTTGAGCCACTGAGGATACTGTGGTGGTTTGGTTTTTTTTTTTCCTTGTTGATTAAGCAAATGTAGTATTTCTAATTCTTACTTGCAGTAGTAGTTTCTTCTCTTTGTAGCCACTTTGCTATTGTTTTACTGTGGTTTAAGTATGATCTGTATAGGTATGTAGCCTGACTCTCCTTTACTGGCAGTGACTGATGCTCTGCAAAGTCATTGTTAGGCAGGGAATTTGAGCACTGTTCAGACTCAAAGATGTCTCTAGAGCTCAGCTCGGTGTGTGTGCTATGTGCTGTTGATCATCATGTTTTGAAGAGCAGTAATGTATTGGAAAATGACCTGTTCCAGTAATGCTGCTGGTTTAAATAATTAATGCTATTTTTATGAGAAGATGCCCGTTATATAGGTCTTTGTACCCCTGCTAGTAACTTGTAAAAGATTAAACCTTTATTTTTTTGTTTTATTGTTATTACATCATGTTTTGTCTTGATGGACAGTTGTTTTGAGGGTTAAGCCTTTGTCAGTGGGTATTTGGATCACAATCCTTCAACTTTGAGTCTGCCCACATGACCAAAGAGTTTCTTGACTGGAGAAGGACTCAGGAGACACTATGGTTGCAATAGGCTCGCACATTGTAAAAGTATTTAATATGAATATTTGGTGAGCAGGGAAGAGAACAACCATTGAAACTTTAAACAAATTTTACATTCTTGAATACAAACTACTCCTGAAATCAAAAGCAAATGTTTTATTCTGTAAAGAACACTGAGAGCAATAGTTGGGAGCTAGGACTTCGTGTTACTGGTTATATCTTTATAACTTCTAAAATGCAGCTTCTCCCAAACATAATTAGCTTACTGCGCTGCTTTAGAAGTATATTCTAAATTACAATCAGCTATCAACTTTAAAAAGCATAACCATATGCAGTCTTTCTCTTGACTGATTGAATTTCTTTGGAATGGCTTTTGCTGTCCCACAGTTGAGCAGGAACTACTCCAGTGACATGATTTGGGCAAGCTGGCTGCCGGTGGGTGCTGAATAAGCAAGGCAGCTTTTTTTCCATGTTGCTTTTGGATGGCAACATTTTTGGTTTTGGTTTGATGTATGCAGTGCACGCATTTTGGTCTTGGAGTTTGCTGCCAATCTTCTTTCATACAAAAAAAAAAGCCAGTACCCAAGTACATGAGTGGCTATCTCTTGTCTTTGAAACCCACCTTAAAGCACGCTCGTGCCAAAGGCTTTGTGCGTCAGATGTGCAATTCAGAAGGTTTTGTGTTTTAGTCCAGTCCTGGTTTTTAAGGTGAATGGCTTGAGTGGTGGTAGAACCAGAATGCTGACGGGGGGGGCAAGGAATGTGTGGGAACCTGTAGAATATCTAAAGCCACAAAATGTAAGTGTTCTTTTGCCCTTAATGTCTCCAATTTTTTTTTATTTTTTTTTTGGTATATACTTGGCAAGGTGAAGACTGACTCATTTTTAGATTCCTCCTTGAGAAGTAAGTTGTAAAGCATTGATGTGGGTGTGCAGACAAAGCCGGATAGGTCTGGTACCCCTGTCTGACAGCTTTTTGAATGGATAAGCTAGGTATAAGTTTTGGTTTTTTGTTTTCTCTTTTGTTTGGGTTTTTTTCTGTGAAGAATAAAGCTTGAGTATCGTGTATTTTCTTCTCTTAGGAAGAGTATGTTGGGTTTTACTTCTGAACATGGGTAAAGAAGAGGGAAAACCAGTAATAGGATATGCTTAACGACTCCTACATTCTTCACTGCCTGCTACGCCTCCTGCCCTGATGCCAGGCATCATCTTAATTGCACTGTGGCGCGCGCGCGAACCACTGAGCGCTTGGAGCCACCCGGCGCTGAACTTGCTGGCTGAGATTGATGGAGAGAGCAGCAGTAGCTGGGCAGTTAATAGACCTTTTGTTTAATGCAGACTTTAGGAGCGGGTTTGGGTGGCCGATACCTGGTGTGAAATAGAGATATTTACAGCTTTCAAACAGTGACTAGGCTTTTTCCTGCCGGCCGGCAGTACAAAAGAAGAGCAGGCTTGCGTGAAACCACTTACTCTAGAAGTGAATCAATCCTTGTCCTTGGGAAATGGTGTGGTTTTTCTTTTCCTAAATTCCGTCACTAAACTCTGCTTTTTTTTTTTTTTTTAATAATATCAACTGTATTGAAAAGATCCACCCGGTGCTCCAACCGAGAAAGTCTCTTTCCAGCCTTTCTCATCCATCCCTGGGGTTTGCCCTATAGGATCAGACTATCCATCCGTTGACTGCATAGCCACCGGGCTTGTCTGCTAGCCCTTTCTGAAGAGGGGGGGGCCACGGGAAGAGCTGTGCGAGGGCTGGACTGGGGTGAATCCCCTTCTGCACCCAAGGTGGCTGACGTGCCTCAAAACCAAAGGGTTACACTGGCTTTTCAGTAAAGCAACAGCAAAGAGTTTAGAAAACTAAGAAGGGTTTATTTACAGTTTATGGATTTTTATTTTTTTTTAAAACAGTGTTTCATATTTGTGTATGTTTCTGTGCTTGTTATTCCTATATGGAAAGAAAAGGGGGGAGGGGGTGTCAGAAAAGCGCAAAGTAGTGAGGTAAAGATTTATGCTCACAGAGATTTGCAAAGAAAACCCCAGTGCTTGTTCCAAAGTGTTTCACAGCTAAGTGGGGTAATTTTGGATAGTTTTTATTGAATTGGAAACCTTTTTTTTTATTTTGGACTTTTTTTAGCCTATTTCTGTGTAACGTACAGTGACAAAGCAGATGATTTGATGCTGTGTGAATGTGTTCTGTGATCAGTCTTAGTTTTTCCCCTCTTGTATTGATCATAAGGTGTTGCACTGTTCATCTCAGATAAGAAAAAAATAAAGTAGGTGTCCTGAAGGGAGCCTTTCCCTTTGCCATTTTACACCTTTCAATGCATTTCTGCTGAAAGAAAAGACTCAGCAATTGCTTGGCTCCTTTCTCTTGGCTCCCCAACATAAATTCTTGTTTAACCTTTTCAGGGCTGAGGGTTTCACCGTCCTGATTTTATATTTAATATAGAATGACTGATGCATATGGGCATCACTTGCGAACCATGTGACTTTATTCAGTCCTGCCTCCTAAAACAGCGGTCGTGTGCTGTGGGATATTTTGGGTGGTCGCATGTTGTGCCCTGTTTCTCGGCTGGCAGTAATAATAGGAACCCAGGGACAAAAACCTTGCCTTCTGTGCTGTGTTACCAGGGATTAAATGGAATTAGAAAGGCTCTGTAGCTTGCACGTTTAACCCTTCAGTGGCCGCTTGCTTGAAAGGAGCAGTGGGGTTTGCTAGTGCCCAGCAGTGCCCATGTTTCGCAAACGAGAGGGTGACAGCTTGGGAGGGGAACCACTTGTGCAGTTAAATGTCTTCCATATACTTTAAATAGGCTCATAGTTTCCAAGGAAGGGTATAAATGAGGGAAGTGTATAAACTTTAAATGAAAGATTTAGCGAGGGTGTTGATTTGAAAATGGAAATACTTGGAGAGGCAGATCAGCGATCCAAGTAGCAGTTTTTACCTGTGGGTATTCACATGCCCTCAAAAGAGGGGCGACTCTTCATTTTCAGGCAGAGAACCATGAGGCATTGAGTTTTCTTTTGCATTTGTACATTCATAGCTGCTTTTTGTGCTACATTTCAGGACTGGCACTACTGGGAAGCTTGGACTTCCAAATCGGGGCAGGCTTTTATCTCTCAAATCCATAGTCTAGGGAAAAAAAAAGTGTTGTTTCTTTAATCAGGCAAGTTATGGGCATTTCAGACAATGCTTACCGCTGGTGTAGGAAAGATCTGGAAATTAGTGAAGACAGGCAGAATGAATGGCCCTCTCCTCCTGGACAGAAAATCATAGGACATTCCACCTTGACTCAGTGTGAGCTGCGGCCACGGCCATAAACCCGCGATTGCATGATGTAACTAGTTGATACAGAGATTTTTGAATGGGCCCAGCCTAGGTCCTGTGGCTTAGCTAGCTGTGTGTCACTCCTGCACCCTGCAGGTCCTCTCTGGACCTAAGAGTGAGATGGAGGAACTCAGAAACGGTCTCCTCCATTGCACGTATCTGCTGCAGAGCTCCAGAAACCTGGACTAAGAAGGAGAAGATGCTGCTGAACAGGAATGACAGAATACATTGCAGGAGAGGCTGCCTGAGCCATATGAGCACGATGCATCCCTTGTGCTGTTTGGGCTGGGTACCGCTTCAGGGATGTGGGGCTAGACCTACCATCCCTTTGAGAGAGGGAAGGGGGTGCGTTGGTGGGGCAAAACATTGAAGGTGTTACTCATCTAACCAAGCTGGGTAATGGTGGAGGGCTTTAAATTTAGTACGAGAATCTGAAACTCACTTCAGAGAAGTCTTATCTGGAACGTTTCGTATTTACCAGCACAAATAAGAACAATGGGGTACTCCTTGTATTCAGACTATTTATAAATCGTTTTATTCTTCAATGATACGTGGCACATTAATTGTAGCTTGACAAAGGAAACTGCTTATGAAATGTTTGAGTAAACAATGAAAATCTGCCTTGTCCCAGCTCCAAAGCCAGTTTTTTTTCTTCCGAGCTCTGATATTGCTGATTCTGAGAAATGTGTAATTATTTAAGTTATTGCTGTCATTTGCACTGATCTGAAAAGGGATCGCTAAGTTCCCCTTGAACTAGAGGGGGAGATGTATGTTCCTTATGACGAAAACTGTTCCAAACCGATTTGTGGGTTTCGGTTCAAAGTTGTCCCTTTTTTCATCCTCTCTAATTTCTTTAATGATTCTGCCTTGCTGCGTTTTCTTAATATCTAGAATTTCTCATTTCTTTGCTATTTTAGCAGCCTCTGGGCACTTTTGCATGTGAGGTCACTTTGTAATTTTTATGTTAAAAGTCACTAGACTTTAAAAACAACATTCTTTATTATGGAAAATATTATTTTTCATGCGTCTCTAATGCAAACACTAGAAATAATAGCCAAAAACCAAAGCAAATTTTCATGTGCTTATTTTTGCTAAGTGTTAAATTCTTCATACAAATCTCTAAATGATTCTTGGGTTCTGTCGATGTTAATAAGTGAGTCCTTTTCCATGTAAAATGATATCCCCCTGAGCTGCTGGAGTGCAGGTTTCTTTCCACGTGTTAGTGTTAGGTGAAGCAGTTGGTGCCTGTTGGTTTAGGAGAACTGCAGAAGTTGGTCACCGAAGCCTGCCTGTCCTCTTGGTGTCTCCAGCTCTCACCACCAGCTTTACTGGGGTGAGACTATGTGGTCCTTGGCTCCTGAAATCTTTGCTATTGTCTTCTCCTTTCCTGTGCATATCTTGAACCTTGAGACTGCATCTCATCAGAGGATGTTTGTCACCTTTTGACTGACGGAAGGAGGCTCCAGAGGTTTCCAGGGTCTCTTCTGAGTCCTTTCAGAGGTTGGATGTTGTTGAAGCACCACTCCAAGGGCCACTTCCCACCCCTCCAATAACAAGGTGCCCGTTTAATTTATATTGAAGCAACTCCTTAGCATGACCTAGTTCTACTGGTGTAGTTTGTTTTAACTGTGTCTAGACTGGGGAGTAGCATTCCTGTTAAGTCAGTTTGGTTTCTTACCCGTGTAACTGTGTCTGTGCAAAACCGGTGTGTAGACAAGCCCTAATGCTCTCCGGTTCTAATTAGGAAAGAAATTTATGGTGACTAAAATTGAAGTAAAACAAAGAGTTTTCCTAATGTATTCTTGTTGTCAGGAAAAGAGATGCCAGATCAGTATGGTACATCAGTACCATACTGATTTGTTACAGTAAATTTATAGCCTGGCTTTGCTTTGCCAAGAATAATACCAGATATGTTAGAGAAACTGTGTCTTTGTTTTACTACGATGTTTCTTTCTATTCTAATAAATCTTATTTTTAACTAGGCCCTTAGTCTAGACTGTCACCCAGGTTTGTTTTTGTAGGGATCTATTTTTGTTTACTTCCTCAGAGCAATAACATACCAAAAGGACAGTAGAACAGATGGAAGCTGATAGCTCTGATCGCACTGTAAAAATACATAGAGTTGCATTAGTTAATGCAAAAGAATTTCAAAGGGCCTATTATGAAGTGGTAATTTATGTGCCAACAGCTATGCGAAAAGTAATGAAAACAAGCGTTTGCCTTAGCATTTCATATTCTGCAGCCTTCGCACATGCACACTCTTAATGGGCTGTTGCTTGTATTGACATAGTGATCTTCAGTTAGTGTATAAGGGTTCTACTATATTTAACGCTCCCATCCAGACATCCAGCTCTACAGCCGGAAAGACGTGCTGGTGGTGAAAACATTCTGAGGCTCAGACAGATGGAGGCAGCTTTGGTGGCTCCTCCTTTTGGAGAAGAGCATCTTCTTGCAGCGCATCACCTTCCCTCTCTCTACCCTGGCCAAGTTTGGGTTCCCTGCAGCACCCCTGTGAGGGAAGCTAACTCCTAAGAGCCCCATGAAGTTGATCTGGATCCTCTAATAGACCTGAAACATGATGAAAGGACTTTTCTCACAGATCTTTAAGTGAAACAAATAGGAATAGCTTTGAGATGTGCCATATGGCCAGTATGGGAAGTATCACCAGCCTTAACACAAAATTGTAACTTTCTTGATTTCATATATCCTCATTTTCCAGCCTTGTGGCTAGCTATGCTCTTCTAAATATGCATGTACATGCATGTGTGAAAATAATTCTCTCTTCAGCCACTTAGTTGGATGTGCTTGGGAAACAACCAAACCGGGTCAAGCGATGCTGTAGTTGTCTCTGTAGGATCTGCCTGTACCCTTTTCAGTTCTCATCAGGTGCCTATCTGGATGGCTCCCAAAACAGGAGCCAAGCCCCAGCTTGCCATGACGAGCGAAGAAGTGTGTAAAAGGCAAAGGAAGCAGGGCAGCGTGACTCTTTGTGTTCATTTTCAAGAGATTCAGAAGGGAAATAAGAACGCGCTTGTTTCTTCCACAGTACCCGTGATACAAGATAGGTGATGAAGGAAGGTTCAGAGCAAAGTTGTCTGGTGTGGCACGCGTGTGCCTGTGCTGTCGTATGTCCCCAGTAACCTCAACTCTGACGTTTTTTCCTTAGTAAATATAAGGGCATAAGAGAACACTAAAGCTGCTGTTTCAAGGATTGACATTGGTGGGCATCTTCTGGGCCTCTGGTGCACGCTGCTGCAGCATGACAAGAGGTCAAATGCTCCTGCTGCCTCTGGAAGCAGGGGTTTCGTACCAGAGCTGTACCGCAGAGCCCATGCCATCTTCGCGAGGGCATGCCATCATCTTTTTCATTCTCTGAGCGGCACTCATAAAACTGTTGGAGGTTTTGTGTCTTACAAGTTGCTTCTGACTCCTTTCCAGGCCCTTAGCTGGATACGTCTTTTATAGGGCAGCCTAACAGTCACTGTCGCTGATGGGGAGGAAGAGTGCCTTTACGAGCTGTGCGCTACGAGAGCGATGGCTTTTGGAGGTCTCCATCATAGCTTCATGGTGCGTTCCCATCCTCCCTCCTGGAGAGCGGAGCTGGTCCAGTGCTGCGGCACCCATGTGCATGCCATGCCTTTGGGAGTGGGGTCTGCAATCCCGCCAGGGGCTTTCTGCCTGGCGTCGGATGTGCTGAAGGTTAGGAGCAAAGTCACTGTGCTTTGTGTTGTATGAACCATCTCTGGGCTGGTTCGTAGCTGTGCTCTGATATTGCTGCTGGCGCGGGTTTAACATCTCCTGTGAAGCGAAGGACCAAGAACCAAGGACAACTTTTTCCCCGTGAGTTATGCTAGTGAGCATTAAGTTTTTTCCTTAAGGATTCCTTCGGAGGCATATTCGATTTTAATGCTTGTGAAGCCTTTTCAAGATGTGTTTTTTTGTCTAGAATGTGGACGAGTAAAATATCAAATTACAGTTTTAAGCAAGCACTTTGTACCTAGTCCTCTTTGGGTCTTTAGGCAGAAATTTGATTTTTGGTGACTGCAACGTTTCTTGAAATATAATCCAGGAGAAGACTATTAATACTAAGAATGTGCGTATGATGTTTCACCTACCCAAATCTGTAGTCGTCATTTTAAGCTATGTTCAGAATTTATATCCTGCTTGGACCAAACTAATTTAAGTAGCATCCCACACCAGATCACGCTGAAATAAAATTCAGCAATAGCAATTGGCTGTGAAAACAAGAATTTGATGTGCAGCATCCCAAAGCAGCCAGGGAGGAAAAAACCAAGTTTGCATCATTGGGTATATATGTGTATGAAGATAGAAAAAGTGCCACTTAAAGTTTTAAGCTGGAGGTGTGGGTTTGCCACAGGCACTGTGCATGGGGAAATATGTGATTGTGTTTCCCTTGTATTGTACTAGGAGATAAATTGTTCCTTGGAGAGCCGGAGGGAAAACCGAGCTGAGGGCTTTTCATGTCAACTCCTTTCTGGATCATTTTTGATAAATTAAGAGAACTCTGCTGAAATAGTTCAGCGGAATAAATAAGATGCCTGAGCTATGGTACACATCTGTAGTAGATGTGCTTAAAGCTTGAATTTTCCATAGGGGTTTTCTTCTATAATATTACACTCCAGGTTTCCTGGTGCTTTTCCCCATTTCCCATTCTTTATTCTTTGTGATACAACAAATCTTTTTAATCCATCAAAATGTCATGCTGTCTGAAATACGAAGATATGTTGCAATTACAAGGCTGTTTAGAAACAGAAGGCGAACTCCGTAGTTTATTGCGCTCTTAGTCTTGGGAGACCTGCATTTTTGTTTGTGTGTATTTAAATGACTTTTTTTTTTTCTGAGCATGATTCTATTCCCTTTGAAAGTTGCCTAATAAAGTTTTTATGCCTGTCTGCTTTGAGAAAAGAATTTGAACCTTTATGATTTCAGTGAACGAATTAATGAAAATCCGGGTTTTAACCCCAGTAGGGTCATGTCAGATTGTCTGGAAACTAATTTATGGTGCTGGTGATCTTATATGAAGTTTTCTTTCCACTATTTTCTTTCTCTAAGAGCACTCTTAACTCCTGCACTTCTAACTTTTGAGGAGTCAGCTTGGTTTTATTTTTGCATATAAATTTCTTTATTCCAAAATAATTCCTATCTAAACTCCAAATAATTCCTATGGCCAGCAGGGAAAATCGCATAGTTTTTATCATCTGTTTATTTCCCCATGCCGTGTTATCGAGTGGGGTTGCAGTTACTCAGAATAAGGCCAAACGAGCCTGTTGAGATCGTAATTAAACAAACATAAGCACCGATACCTTATTTTTTCAAGTCCTGCATTGACCGACTGAGAATGCCGCTTGACCTGTGCGCTGGTGGAGGAGGGAGGAAGTGGGAGTGGACTTTTCCTTGTGGGGCAGGATGATATTGGGTAGGAGCAAGCTGCACACATGCCTGCCAAAATACTTGGATCAGACTAAAGGAACACAGATGGCTGAGGCTGATAAAGGTGTCTCTTATTGTTTGTTTTTTTGGTGGTTTTTTCTTGGTGGTTTTTTTTTTTTTTTTTCTGCTTGGTACTGTTTTGAGTTTGTGTGCGAGAGAGGGGTAAGAGGGAGAGGAAGGCGACTA
>NW_009260196.1:1037053-1038482 GCF_000687185.1 Egretta garzetta | reverse complement strand
TAGGGAAGGAGTTGGATAAATTCAATACTCCTGCTCGGTAGGACTCCAGAGGCTGGGGCTCAGCCCTCCTTTTAGGTTTCTGTAACAAATGAACAATAATGTGTCCTCAGGGATTTATGTCATGCTGTCCGACCCTCGGCTCTTATCTGCTAGTAGAAAAATCCCAATGCATTGCTGGAAGTAGCTCTTAAAAATTGGATTGAGAAGCCTTAAAAACACGTGGCCGCCTCTGCTTGTAACCAACCTCAATGCTCGCTCTCCCCTTAAGTGGCCCCTTCGTGTCTCCTTGTTCCTCAAGTTGCTTATTACCATGATTATTTGTTTACGACCATGCTTTATGTGTGTGTGTATAAACATGTATATATGTGTGTATACACACACATGTATAAATAATGCCTGGTCCTCCAAGGAGGTAGTGCCTAAGCCTGTCTGCAGTTTGGCAGGGGAGGAAGCCAAGCCACTGCAGGGCAGGGATGTGTAAGGGAAGAGCAAGTCCCACAAACTCTTCATCTGAGCAAAGCCCGGTTCTTCTTAGCATTTGTTATTTATCGTTGTGGAAATGAACTAGTCGCTGCTATCTAAAAATGCCGTGTCTGAACTTTAAAGTTGCTTGCAGAAATAAATCGTTGTCACCAGACATAGCGGTGGTTCCAAGTCTGTCGGATCCATTACACCCATGAGCAACACCATCCATCAGGGCAGGGCTGAGGAGGGGGGGGTGGGGGTGGGTGTGTCAAAGCAAGACATTTTTTTCCATCTATTTAAATCACAGTCTTAAACAGGCAACCACATTAGAAGACCTTAAGGAAGATTCTTGTTTTGTGAATGATGGCAGTAGTGTCCTCTTCATGTCAACTGGAAATCCGCAGGATGCTCTTGCTGGTGAGCATGAGAGATGGTACTTGAGGCTTCACGCTAGGGCAAATAAATCTCATTTTGAGTATCTCTTTCATTTTGCAGTCATGAAGTTGAGATATTGCCATTGTTGTTCATAGAAACTACTATATCAAAAAATCCAGTTGCAAAGCCATACTCCTAATGCTATACTACAAATAACGAAGACCAAACTTCATCTGAAACAGTGCTGTTTGGGTCTATTGTCTTCTAAATGCTCTTCCTCTCCTTCCTTGATCACCCCATCTGTATATGTTTTTAAAACAGGCATTGAAATGCTATGTATTTGGTGCAGCAAAGCTGCCCGAAACTGATGGAGGGAGACAGTGTTTCATTCTGAGATTCAGTGCTATAAAAATGTCCTCTTCTGATGCCTTGAGGTCTCGCATGTGCAAGCAGTCTCTTCTATAAATACACCATAATATTATGATTATTAATTGTGGCTACTACTATACAAATAGAAAAATAAATGCAGCCCAACTACATTCCCTCTGAAAAAAAAAAAAAAACCCTTTGTGTGAGCAGGAAAAAGCTA
>NW_009260196.1:1017440-1036711 GCF_000687185.1 Egretta garzetta | reverse complement strand
GGGACTGGCGGGGGTTCCAAGTCTGTCGGATCCATTCCACCCATGAGCAACACCATCCATCAGGGCAGGGCTGAGGAGGGGGGGGTGGGGGTGGGTGTGTCAAAGCAAGACATTTTTTTCCATCTATTTAAATCACAGTCTTAAACAGGCAACCACATTAGAAGACCTTAAGGAAGATTCTTGTTTTGTGAATGATGGCAGTAGTGTCCTCTTCATGTCAACTGGAAATCCGCAGGATGCTCTTGCTGGTGAGCATGAGAGATGGTACTTGAGGCTTCACGCTAGGGCAAATAAATCTCATTTTGAGTATCTCTTTCATTTTGCAGTCATGAAGTTGAGATATTGCCATTGTTGTTCATAGAAACTACTATATCAAAAAATCCAGTTGCAAAGCCATACTCCTAATGCTATACTACAAATAACGAAGACCAAACTTCATCCGAAACAGTGCTGTTTGGGTCTATTGTCTTCTAAATGCTCTTCCTCTCCTTCCTTGATCACCCCATCTGTATATGTTTTTAAAACAGGCATTGAAATGCTATGTATTTGGTGCAGCAAAGCTGCCCGAAACTGATGGAGGGAGACAGTGTTTCATTCTGAGATTCAGTGCTATAAAAATGTCCTCTTCTGATGCCTTGAGGTCTCGCATGTGCAAGCAGTCTCTTCTATAAATACACCATAATATTATGATTATTAATTGTGGCTACTACTATACAAATAGAAAAATAAATGCAGCCCAACTACATTCCCTCTGAAAAAAAAAAAAAAAGCCCTTTGGGTGAGAAGGAAAATGCTACTTTTTTTTCCATGAAAATGTATCATTGTTATTACAGCTTTGGCTCTATAAAGGATGTATAAGCATGAGAATCTGGAATTTATAAAAGAAATTATTACTAACAGTGGACTGGCTTTTCTTTGAGTTATGCTAATTTTCCATCACTGTAGCTATATTTTATTTAATTTAATTACTCTTCATTTACGTTGGTATAACCAAGCAGAAAATGAGGCCCCTAGTAAGTAAGAAAGACCTTCTATTTGTGTAAATTAAACTCTATATTGAAAGTGGCACAGGGTAAACACTAAACATCTAACAACAAACTTGCCTTTGCCAAGGAAATAAGGAAACCAAGACGTTCTGCGGTCTATAATTAGGTACTTTACATGGATGTAGCTCCGTAAAAAGGAATAGAAGACAATGGTATTAGCAGAGTACTCCAAGGAAAAGAGCTAGCGATAAATCATAGTACGAAGTGGGCTATAGGGGAGCTTAATGGCCCTCTTAATGGAATAAGCAGTTTTGGAGGAGCCTCCATCAAGAAGTCAAGTAAACCCTAGAAATTAATGTGTAAATATACGCATTGCTCACTGTTCATATAACTTAAAAATTAAGGAGGGGCTTTATCTGGTATTCATTTAGCATGCTTTCTGTTGTGGAGTAGTTTTAAAAAGGCAAACATCAGCTGCTGTATCTGACCTGAGTCAGGGGTACTGGTAAAGAGAACGGAGGAGCCATCTAAAGGAGTTCGGTGGGGCTCAGCTGCTGTATCTGACCTGAGTCAGGGGTACTTGTTGTTTACATAGACTGGTAAAGAGAATGGAGGAGCCATCTAAAGGAGTTCGGTGGGGGCATGTAAACAGCCCAAAAGGTGCACGCTTACCACATCTATTCCAGCTGCTAATAGCTGTTTGCACTTAGGAAAAGCAAAGAACAGGAGTTAAAAAAAAAAAAAAGCGGCACTAAGAAGGGTTGTGTTGATAT
The DNA here is from genome assembly GCF_000687185.1 of Egretta garzetta. Lineage (NCBI taxonomy): Eukaryota > Metazoa > Chordata > Aves > Pelecaniformes > Ardeidae > Egretta > Egretta garzetta. The sequence goes on along the minus strand of NW_009260196.1, from coordinate 1,034,952 downwards.
GCCCACCTATGTAATCTTACAGGTTTTACCTTAAGGGAGATATTCTTTAAAGTAATATTTCTTGGGAATAAGAATGGTTATGAGGGGAAGATGTAGGCTTAAAAAATGTAGTTGCTGAGAAACTTGGGTGTGTGCACACATAAAGATGTAACTACAAAATCCTGTTGTCCTCACTCCTCTGGTTAGTTCCTTGGAGGCTAAAAGGACTTCTAGCGTAAGGCTCAGAATTTGACCTTCTGCTAGCACTAAGACTTCTTGTAGGCCGCCTCCTGATTTACAGGAAAATAAGATATTTCCTGTGTAAAATCATAAAATCATAGAATGTTTTGGGCTGGAAGGGACCCCTAGAGGTCATCTAGTCCACCCCCCCTGCAGTGAGTGAAATGGGCTGCTCACTAAAATGAGAAAGCCTTGAGAAATGTTTAAGCATGCACTGCGGGGAAGGACTTCACCAAAGGCGGTTTGAGTGGAGCTATTTTCCTCTTCTGCTGCTGCCAGGACCAGCAGTCCTTTCAGTTGAAGTGGTGGTGAGTTTTGGAGTCACCTGCAAGCTCTCATCCCCTGCAAGTTTTCTCTCTCAGTGTTTGCTTAATGTGGGGACTACAACATGATGGTTGAGGTATTTCTTCATTTGGCTCTCCAGATGCATCTAGTGCTTACAGTTGAATCCAGAGCATGTAACTTTAGCTTTGCAAGACTAACAAACCACTTGTCGAAGCTTCCAGTATCTTCTCAGGGCAGGACAACAGATCCCCCAGAGACCATCCTTCAGAGGCATTTGAGAAGGGGAACGTGCCCATCTATCATGGGGTGGGAGACTCTCCCTCCTGAAGGGTCCACACTGGGACCTGCGTGCCTTGCTTAAAGTAAGCCGCTCTATTTGAGATTTGGCTAAATTCGGGTAGTGAATCCCATAGTAGATGCAGGTTTCTGTTTTTATCAGGAATAGTGACCAGGAAATGCTTATAGCATGCTCGAGAGCAGGTTGGTGCTAACAGATCTACCTTCCTATGGCCCCCAAGTTCACCTGCAGATGGAAGGGTATGGAATAGACTGTGTATTCTGTAGTTCAGAAATGTTTAACCAAGTTTATGTGGCAATCTCCTCTTTAGAAGAAATTAAGTTTATTAATAAAAGGGTTTTTTTAATGTTCATTCAAGAAATTTGTATTGAGAAGAAATAATTGCTTTTAGTAGGCTGAAAGACGTTGTCTTTCACCACCGCTCCAAAATATATTTGAATATGATTATAACAAATATCTAGCTGTCTGTGTATTTCTTAATTTAAAAACCAGAAGTCTGGTGTTCAGAAGAAAAGATTCCGAAGCAGAAAGGGTGCATTAGATTTCCTTTGCAGTTCCCACAGGCATTGATTAATTGGGACAGTCAGCATGGCTTGCTTTTAGAATGAAAAAGCTCAATGATTAACTAAGTTCTTTTTCTGTCCCCCCCACCGAGCATATAAAATGCTTATAAAAGAATGTAGAAATGAGGCAGTTGGAGTTGTTGTTGTTGGGCACAATAGAAACACAGCAGAATATTTCACAATATACTATATATAGCCAGAAACATTAATTTCCATGTGATAGCTGTCAAGATCTGAATATAATAGTGTGTGCTCCAAGTAAGGTGGTGTTTTCTGGAGAGAAAAAAGCTGTCATTCGCCCTGGGCTGTAGATAAAGTAACACCTATATTGAACGGCTTACCAACAGTTGTGTTTACGTGTGGTGCAACGCTGGAAGTGAAAACTGGGCATTTGATAAGTTGTTATCCCAATTCTAAGCCAAATGCCCTTGCTCTGGCTTGATGTTTCTAAACACCTAGTGAAAAGTCATGACACTCGAGACGTGCTCTCTCTGAACGTGTGAATTTTTTCACTGGTGTCATCTGGGGAAATGAGAAATTTGTTCTGTAAATAAGGGCATGGAAAGGCGCCCTGTCTAACTCAGTTGGCGATGGCTGTCGTGTTCTACTTGGAACTCCACATTGTTGGTGGCTGCCAGCAATGATGGTAGCATGCTGAAACGTGTAATTAAGCATCTCTTGAATGAAGTCTATGTAATATTCAGTATTTCTTTTACCTGGATAAAATTGAACTCTGAAATGGCATCTTCAAACTAGATTAACACATAACAAGCTCATGCTTTTGCAAAACGTGTTCTTGAGATTTGTTATATCAAAATACTTATTTGTCTCTCTAGACTGGGATTTGATTTTTATTTAAGGGGGTAGTGGGAGGGCAGCTGAGCTTCTGCTGTGCTCTAGGAAATGACTTGCTTTTACATTGTACAAATCTTCCAAATTATTTAAGGACGCCTCCTTCACATGTGGGAACCTGCAGAGCAGAGGAACACTCAGGAGGGAATGGGGACAGTAAGAGGGTTTATTGGTCTTGTATGAATTGGATTCGGTGGGAACAGCTCAGTGTATGTAATAGATGCAAGCCTTTGGGAGATACCGTGATTTGCGGGGTGCCGTGGTTTTTGCTCCTCTAGCAACGTTTGTTGCACCATTTCTCTGTTCTTAACCTCTCTCAAGACCCCTTTTTTACTTTCTGGAAACTTCGCAAGGAAGAGTTTTCCTTGTGCTAACTGGTAGCACTCTGTAAATTGCTGTGATTTTCTTTTTTTTTTTTTTTTTTTCTCTCCCCCTTCCCTGCCCTGCCAGTCCTGTGAAGAAGAATATTGGGATATAGCTATACGATTCACCACAACTTTTAAAATACAAAAGCTTATGTAATGCTGTGGTAATCTCAAATCCATTTAACAGATGCTATGTGTAGACTGATGCAAAAGTTACAGCGGGGTAGCTTCAATGTGGCTATTTTAATTTATATATTGTGAAAGATATGTAACCTTTGCAAAACTACTTTATCAATATGGCACTGTGGGTTTACACAGCCAATGCCTGTCAGTAGCTTCTAGCTCGATGTTCTTGTCTGAGGCCCCTAAAAGTCATTTTCCCTCTAAGCTGTTATACTCGGCCAGTGCTATCTGTTCTTAACCTCTCTCAAGACCCCTTTTTTGCTTTCTGGAAACTTCGCAAGGAAGAGTTTTCCTTGTGCTAACTGGTAGCACTCTGTAAATTGCTGCTGTGATTTTCTTTTTTTTTTTTTTTTTTTCTCTCCCCCTTCCCCCCTGCCCTGCCAGTCCTGTGAAGAAGAATATTGGGATATAGCTATACGATTCACCACAACTTTTAAAATACAAAAGCTTATGTAATGCTGTGGTAATCTCAAATCCATTTAACAGATGCTATGTGTAGACTGATGCAAAAGTTACAGCGGGGTAGCTTCAATGTGGCTATTTTAATTTATATATTGTGAAAGATATGTAACCTTTGCAAAACTACTTTATCAATATGGCACTGTGGGTTTACACAGCCAATGCCTGTCAGTAGCTTCTAGCTCGATGTTCTTGTCTGAGGCCCCTAAAAGTCATTTTCCCTCTAAGCTGTTATACTCGGCCAGTGCTAGTTTCATAAGTGCCAGCTTGGGCGCCCCTAAGCATTTGAAATTCAGTTTTATCTTGATGGATGCTGGAATTGGGTGTCTTGCAGCATGTGAGTTGTGTCGTCAGGAAAATTTACAACCTCAAGTCCAAGCCTAACATGTGCTTTTGAGGGAGTGTTTGTGTTACAGGCTGATAGGTTTTTTTTGTCTGGCTCCCCTGGCTTCCCAAACCATTGCTGGGATGATGGCACGGTGGTGTGATGGTCCGGTGGTCTCTCAGCTTGAAGATTTACTTTCTTTTGAGGAATGTGAATTTTACTCTAGGCTAGTTTGTATTAATTTTTATTGTGACAGTGGATTTATTTTCTGACAGTGGCCTGTATTGGACATTAGTGTCAAAGCTTTCAACAGGTTTGGAATGTCTGGGCATTCCCTAGGACTTGGTTCTTTTCTTGGTTGCCTGTTCTGGGTGGGCAGGGTCGCCTCTGTAAGGCTGGACTTTGCTCTCAATGGGAAGGGTCACCGTGCTGTATCCTTGACATAACTGGAGCCGTAGAATAACCCCATTTTCTTTAGAATCTTCTCTGTGCTGAGCCTTCCTCTAGTTTTCTGTAAAATTCCATTATCTGGCCTTATATCTCTCTTTACTAGCGGCTTATGTTTATCAAACAGAAAACCATGTTCTTCATTTTAAAAAATGTAACTTTTGTGTTTAATGGCTACTATTTTGAAGCCAGAAATGTTGTAGTAGTCAGGTTTTAACTTTCTTATTTTTTGGCAGACTTGTTGCAAGACGCAGTTATCTAAGGGTTTAGTTAGTAGTGCAACCGCTCCCTCGTTTGAAAGGCAGACCTGCCGGGGTGGATAATGGGATCCAGGAATGAGTGGAATGAAGGAATGCAGCTGGATCCCACAGCTCCAGGAGAAGTCAAGGGCGTCCACAGCCAGGGCTTTGGTGGTCACTGAGGGCAAGCACTTGGCCGATTGCAAAGTGACTTTCCCTGGGCAGAGAGGCTCCTGGTTATTGAGTGCCCTGGCAGGGCAGATGGATAAACACCCACGTCCCTTTTGCAGGGTACAGAGAGCCTTTGCTGCCTTGTGTAGGAGTGCTGGAGGGTGGTGGTCAGGGCAAGGTGTTAGAAAATGGGATGATCTATCATGTCACCCTCCCTAGGGAAGGAGGTGAAGTGGAGCCCCTGATCCAACTAACCATCATTGCTTGCTCTATTTAATTTATTTTTTTTTAATTCCTCCCACCTTTGCCCTGGCTCCAAATCCTGTAGTTAACTTCTCCAAAGCATCATCTTGGGAGGAAAGTCACCGCGTGCATGTGTGATGATGCTACAGAGTGAAGGAGGCTTGCCCCGAGGGCTTCCCCCATTGCCTGCTGCTCGCTCTCCGATTTGTGAACTACTTACCTAGAGCGGTCGCTGTCCTGGTTTCAGCTGGGACAGAGTTCATTTTCTTCCTAGTAGCTGGTACGGTGCTGGGTTTTGGATTTAGTATGAGAAGAATGTTGATAACACACTGGTATTTTGGTGGTTGCTGGGTGGTGCTTAGACTGGCCAAGGACTTCTCAGCTCTGCCAGGGGCACAGCAAGGACAGCTGACCCCAACTGACCAAAGGGCTATTCCATACCATACGGGTTCATGCTCAGTATATAAGCTGGGAGAAGAAGAAGGAAGGGGGGGACATTCGGAGTGATGGCGTCTGTCTTGCCCAAGTCACCATGGTGGAGCCCTGCTTTCCTGGGGATGGCTGAGCACCCGCCTGCCCATGGGAAGTGGTGAATGAATTCCTTGCTTTGCTTTGCTTGCGTGCGTGGCTTTTGCTTTCCCTATTAACCTGTCTTTATCTCAACCCACGACCTTTCTCACTTTTACTCTTCTGATTCTCTCCCCCGTCCCACTGGGGGGGGAGTGAGCGAGCGGCTGCGTGGGGCTGAGTTGCCGGCCGGGGTTAAACCATGACAGTTGCCCAAAGTGAAATCACTGCAAGGTAATTCCTTGTGGAGGAACTCAGGCCTCGACTCGAGAGGATCACTCAAAACCAGTACGGTAACGAACCTTTACTTAGAAGACAGGTGCTTTTTTTTTTTTTTTTTTTTTTTTTTTTTCCCTTGCTATTGTACTCTGGTTTTCTCCGCCACTGACGACACCCGTGGGTACTTCACTCTCCTGTTAATTTCCAAATGTTAATATTGTGTGTGTGTGTTTATTTTAGTGTGTATTTATTGTTTTTATTTAACACTTCTTCCTGCTCTGGTACTGGCAGCAGTGTTTCATTTATTTCTGTGATTAATTCTTACCCCTTTGAAATCCATGGAGCCTTTAAAAAAGAAGAAAGAAATCCTAACAATAATAGTAGCATTCAAGCTCCTTTATCTTCGTTTTGTTCCAGTGCAGTGGTGGATATTCCAAATTCTCCATGGTAATAGAGAAGCATTTCAGAAGCAAATATCTTGCCAGATCTTTGCATTTTCATTACAATTATTGCTGAGGAGAAAGAGTACTTTATCAGCCATAGGCTTTGTAGCACCAGAACATGGATGTTTCAAGCTGATGCAAATGAGCGTTCTCTTTTCATCGTGAGTTTACTGCTGAAGTAGTGCAATTTTTAAGGACCAAAGATCTTTTCTTAGAAAGACTTTGCTGGCGTCTCTTTGGTAAGCAAGCGGCGCAGTGCATCCCTGCGGTTTCTTACAGGCAGGACAGAAAGATCTCCTTTACTCGGCCTATTTTGTTACTCGCGGATTATGTGCATTAGCTGTTATCCCATTACATGGTACATTCATAACCGGTCTGTTCGGGGTCTGAAGTAACCAGGTTGGAACTGGGGATAGTCCCACTGACATGAAAAAAAGCACAGAAAAAAAAGGACCTGAGTGTTTGGCTACGGTGAGGACAAGTAATTAAGCAAAGATTTTTTTTTTTATTTATTTATTTTGGTCAGTTCAACATTTCTTTCTTTCTTGTATGTTTACCTGCTCGCCTGCTAGCTTCGGGCGAGCATCTCCCCTCTTTGGCATCCCGCATCGCGTCTGGCCTCAGCTGCGAACGGGGCAATGATTTTGCTCCTGAAGGTTCCGCCTCGTCTTACAGCGGCACAAGTGAGGGTTTGTTCCTACGCTGTAAATTTTACGAAACCAAGGGTTGGAAACCGCAGCGCTTCTCTACGTTAATCAAAGACGCAGTCGAGTTGTACACTTCTTTTCCTACAGTAATGTTGCATTTTTATTTTGTTTCATTCTCCTGATTTCATCCCCGAAGGGGGGCATCCTACTTTGGACAGAACTTAGGAGTAGCACTTGTAGCAATAAACCCTTGTAATGCCTATTTGTTTTACTTAGCAGATTTATGGGACAAACACTGCCCTTTCGAAACACGTAATTTTTGGTTTTTAATCTAAGCTTTCTTAGACCAAAAATAGTTCTAGCTGAGTAAATGGTGGGAATGAATGCAGCACTGTCCTTGACCGGACTAATTACAGAATACTTCAAATTAAGGCTATTCCTCAAGTAAAGCCACGGAAGAAGTGATCTAATAAAAAATAGTATTTAAAGAGCTTTCATCTCCAGTGAGATAACTTCCATGAGTCGGTTGAAAAACATTCACCTTTGTTCACTAACGCTTAAGAAATTAAGTACATTGTACTTCCTTAATACTTGCTTGACTACTGATTGATCCATCTATAATGCAGAGGATTAATTCTGGAGAAGTAACGTATGATAGTTAATTTGATATTTAAGACTTAATTGCTAAACTAAATCATTATTAATGGTGAAAGTTAAAAAATAATTACAATAACTAGCATAGTAAAACCATATCCATTCCCTTTATGAATATGGTATAATACCCTATTAAAAATGTGTGCACCTGAAAAGCTTTGCCTGCAAGGCAGTGGAGGTTTGCGAGACTTGGGCAGACGCTGGATCCAGTCACTCGGTTATGGCTGGGACAAGGGAAATAATGCGAGGCAGAGCGCGTGGGATTGTCTGCGTTTGGATTAATTTAAGTGCTGGGTTTCTATTAGACTGCTCTCTTCACCAGGGTTTGATGTGCATTCCTTGGCAGCATAAGAATACGCCTGTTGGTAGGAAGAAGGGTATAATAAACTATTTCATGCAGTTGTGAGAGTTGAGCCTAGATGAGAACGTCGTAGTCAGGTCTGAAATGTATTTGTGTCCCTGTATCAGCTAAATATATGGAATAATATGTAGGTAAAGGAAAAGGAATTGTTTGTCTCCGTACAGGAGAGACAGACTCCGTCTTCCTCATACTTAGGAATTTTCATGTTGATGGATTATTTTTTGAGACATCCTTTTTATGTAGATAAATACTTCAGTCCAAATGGTAGTATCGACTGTGGAAGATCTTAGGCGTAGCAGCACGCATTATGTAGAGGACAGCCAAGAAATGGATGCAATCATCCTGCCCTCACCTTTGGCAGATCTGTGTGGCTCTGCTGCCGGAGCTTATGTTGCTACTACGCTCCTGAAGAGGATGACGTGTTCCCCTATGGATAACGTGCTGGTAACTCTTGGAAGGTATTGCTGTCTATTCCTTATACTTTTACCCTGATAGCTTTCCTAGCCCAGGAAAATTAACAAAGCAGGAGAAAAAAGCTACTACAGGGACAGATAAACTTCTGGTTAAGGTCTACAATACTGGGCATCGATCCCAACCTGGACTCTGTCACGCTAAGGAGATTACTCAGTCTGTGCCATGTCGGCTTACCCAAAACGTGTCGGAAATATTAGTCACCCGTTAGTTTGGATTAATGAACTTTACAAATTCAGATGTGGCGGGTTCGGGTAGATGTTGCTAATTTTTCCCCTGTAGTCTGAGAGGTCAGTCACACAGCAGCATGCCCCACGGGGCTGTTACCCACATCAGTACCTGAAACCTCTGCATCTGCCCTGTTAGCTGGGGCCCAGTCACTAAAGGACCGCGAGCCCCAGTGTTGCCCATGGTCATGTCTAAAGGCAGTTTTCCCCCCTACCTCTGACTCTTAAATTGCTTTTCCCTGGCCCTTTTTAATGCTTGAGCACATCCCTTTATTTTCACCAATCCTGCCTTGCAAGTTCTCCACTTCTCTTTATGTACAGGCTCTCTTGGCTGTAGGAAAACTAACAGTTCTTATTAATTTTAATTCTTAATTTTGATTGATTCCAATTTTTATTACTTTTAACTGAAGGGAATATTGGTACTAAAGGATTCCTAAAGATTAGAGCTCTCCCAGTTAGATATTGTGCTGCTTTGCTGCTTGGTGTAGTTAAAGAGCTTGCATCTCTCGAGTATAACCTTGCTACTGGAAAGGTGTGGTCAGTCTGTTTGTGCCATGCTACTTTTGAAGCATAATGAAGACTTTTGAATAAATAAACTAAATTGTTGCTACCTTCTAGATCTTCTTATTCAGTACTGAAAGCTACCTGCTTGGCACTGATGCATATTGTTAACTCTTAAATATTTTAAATCCATATTACAGGATACTGTGCTATTACTAGAGATCATTTATAACAGGCGGTTCCTACACCAAAAGGATTATAAACTGGTATAAAAGACACAGCAAACAAAAGCAAAAGTCAGTAATATGGCAAGTGCCACCAGCTGCAATGCCAGGGCACTGTAACAAAAGACACAGCAAACAAAAGCAAAAGTCAGTAACGTGCAGCCACCAGCTGCAATGCCAGGGCACTGTAATGCCTGGAGCTTAGACACCTTTTGAGAAGAAATCTTTGAGAAAGATGTAGCCCTATGGTAGTGTTCGCAGATTTTTTTTTTGTAGGTTTTACCAACAGGAGTGAGGTTTTACTAAGTCAAAAGCATAACGGTGTTTGTCAGATTACTTTTGTGAAGGGGGATGTTTAGATAGAGCAGGGCACAGTATTTGTGGGTCCAGCAGGTAGAGTTAAGCCATGCGTTAAGACTGAGTAGAAGTTAAGTCCACAAAGGTGTGGAACAACAGATGAAAGTATGAAAGTATACGTAGGTATATTCATGCTATGCTGAATGTAACTAGATAGGTAACAGCGAAGTCAGCTTTTGCAGTGAAGTCGCGTAACTGCATCAGCTTCTGCATATCAAGGGCATCAGTCTAGTGGGATCTTCTCAACAGGAGCTTCCCATCTCTTGGTTTCTGCACAACCTGAATTCAAGTGTGCAAACAGATATCTCCTCTAGCAATACACCCCAGTTTTGCTATGCAGTGTTTTTCTAAGGTAGAAAAGTTTGCTTGCTTCAGTTTTTTTTTTTTTGGGGGGGGGAGCACAAAAAACCAAACCCAACAAACCAAAAACCCCACCACCAAACGCCCCAACCCATAAAGTGAGAAACAATGGTAAAAATATTTCACTAGAAGCATTTAGGAAGACTTGAATAAGCAAAACAGAAGGAAGATGCAGTAGTGAGGATTCCGAAGAACGGTGCCCTTGAGAAAAATCCTTGCTACATGAACTGAGAGAACTGCTCCGAGCTGCGGGGTGTTGTACTGGGAGGAACACGGAGTTTTCAGCATGGAGCATCTGGTCTAAGTTTGGAGACAAAACTGAGCTGGAGATGATGCCCGCCTGGTAAGGGTGGTGGGACCTCAGGTGAATGAATATATTCAATGAGCTGTGATCAGGATAACCTTCTGATTAATGATAAAAGATGTCATGTGGGTGTAACTTATTTTCAGTGATTTATCAATGTCTGCCTGTGCCCCGTGACTGCTGAAATGGATAAACAGCATTTCTTTGTGGGACTTGCTAGATATTTGCCCTCATCCCCATGTTTCTTTACATGGGGGGGTAACTTCAAATTATTATTTCATATATTTAATTTAAAGTTTGTCTTAAACTGCCACAAACAAAAGGACATGCTTGCTTGTGCTTGTAGTGTAATATTTAAAAATTTGGGAGCTTTTTTGTCTTGCATGAATTATATCTTCCTGTTTTCAGAGACATGGTTCAGTTGTGTTCTTGTGAGCTGTATGGGATTACTCATTTCTTAGAGGCAATCAAGTTTCTTATTTAACTTGCTGTCAACAAGTGTGTGTTTTTTTTTTAAAAATAATGCTCTTAGAAGGTCATTCAACTTTTGAGGGTTACTCACTTTGTTAGCCCAAACACTAAAACCTTGTGTCCTTGGCTTCTGATTAGTGACACTTTAATAAAGTCATTTGAAGTTCAGTAGACTGAATTTTCCACCTTTTCTAATGTTTCTATGGTCACAAGGAAGCGACCTGTATTCAATCTTTTAAATGCAAATCTTTTAAAAGTTACTGTGCAATTTTGTGTACCAGACTTCTTCATGGGGTACAAAAAGTGCCTTTTTTTTTTTTTTCAAACAGCTACAGCAGTGTCTTTTCTCTTTCTTTTCTGTTTTCCTCTTCTCTTTCTTTCTAGTGATGTGACAGCAATTGACTAAACTTGGGTCTTTTGGGATAACAAAGGATGGAGAAAAATCTTAAAGGTTTTTATTGCTGCACTTTTTCTTTCTTTTTTTTTGGCTGGGCCAGGGCAGACAAAGGCCTTTCCACTTGATTAGATAATAAGGCTAACGTGGGCTTTGAGTGAAAAATATCTTTGCATTCTACTCTTCTTTTTCCTCCAACCAAAAAAAAAAAAAAAGAGGGGGGGGGGGAAAGAGAAAACTATGCCTAATCAGCCACAATTAAATCTTTCATGGTGAACTCACTTTGGAGGAATTAATGCATTTTGTATTGCCTAACAACTCGAGTGAACATTAACAACACATGAGAACTGAGGGGAAGAAAAATTATGGCTGTCTTTTTGTTTTGTTTTGGTTTTTGGTTTTTTTTGGTTCTCAAGGAACAGGGAAGGGCAGGTCATTGACTTGATTTTCATGGGAAGATTGACTCCAGAGCGCTCGCATATCGAGGAGCGGAGCGAGGGGGTATTGACAGCTGGGCTTTGGGGAGGGGAGCGTGCGGGAGCAGTGATTGCGCCATGGCTTGTTGGGGAAAAACAAGGGAAGATGGAAAACAAAGCCCAGAGAGGGAACAGTAGCTGCAGTGTCCCAGGGCTGAGGGGCTGCTTCTCCTCGGTGGTGGGTATGTGTTGCGCTTGGACTTGAGCGGCTGCGGTAGACGAGTACAACTCTAACGAAAGGGGCTGCCCTTAAGTGACAAATAGCTTGCTCTTAATGAAGAGTTGTTCCATGCTCCTCCATGCATGCTGTGGAAGGGTAGGGAAGATGCTCCTTCAGCCCCATCATCCTCCTCCCTGCTGAAGAACAGCAGCTCATGCAAAAGAAATTTGGGAATCCAGATGTGTTTTCCCAAGACTTCCTAATAAGTACCACAGGCTAAGAACAATAACTAAAGGTGGTTTTAATTCTTATTTGAAAGATTTCTTTCTTTTGGCACCTGTTTTATTCATACTCTGTGATGAAAAATAATCTAGACACTGAGGTGTGCTCTCATGAATACATCGGTCCACTTACTTCCCCTTCACCTGCATGGGTCCTGGACTTTGCCTGATGTAGGCATCCAGACAGACCCTTACCCATGCCTGGGAATGCAGATATTCATGCAATCTTCTCACGCCTTCTTCTCCGAGGGAAATGTGCACGCCCCATCCTCTGTTCCCCTACCGCCTCAGCCATGCATGTCCCAGACCTTTACCACCTTCCCCCTCCCCTCATGTGTGCTCGTTCCCAAAACAGTCACAGCCCTATTCACTTGCCTGCAAGACCTCGAATCATCATTTGTCTTCTTTTACCCAATTAATCTCTTGTCTTTCTCATCCCCCCTTCTCCCTCTACCATCGCTTCCCACTCTTGGTGGATACCAGCAGCTCTACCCATAGCCGAGTTTCCTCCTAATGCAGTGGTTTTTCCAACTTCTTCCCCAGGAATTTTTTGGTCCCTTTTGAGCACCACATGCAGGATACAAGATTGTTATTAAAAGTAAATGGTTTTTTCCTTCAAGAAGCCCACACTGAAAGTGAAGTTGCAGTATGTTAAGGCCTAATCTCCTGAGCTATTAAAATAACCTAAAACAAACATGCAAATTGTATGTGGTTTTGCAGGTAAAGGAAACCTAGCAAGAGCCAAAATAAACAGGTTTGGCCCTTAAATGCTGCCTGAGAGAAGGCTCTTGCCAGACCTTAAGGCTTTTACCTTGGTGTCCAGGCTCTCACCTGGGCTCAGAAAGGGGGGGTACCCCCTGTAGCGGCCAAGCAAACCCCTCTCCTTGCTCAGGGTCCCACACCTGGTTGGGTAGCCCAGTCCTGAAGGTTTTACCACTTCATGAGGAAAAATCACTGCCCAAAAGCTCAGATTTTTTTTTTTTTTTTAATACTTACGCAGGTTTTGGCAGCAAAAGCCTCTTCTGCTATGTCAGAAGTTTCTTCAGTTCATTCCCCTAATTCAAAGTCATTTAGAATGGGGAAACTGATTGGAAGCTGGAAAAAAACAGAGAAAGCGTGCGTTCCTTATCCAAAAATAATGATGAATCTGTGAGAGAATGGGATCTGCTCATGGTGGGCTTCTGGAGAGCAGGGTGACAAGAGCTGATGGCTGGGGTGCTTCTTCCCATCTCCGGGGCCAGAGGAAGGTAACGAGGTAGCTGGCTTGCTGCCGTCTGCGTCGTGAGCTTTGGTCTGGCTCGCAAACATCTATCTGGATTTTTTCATATTTCTCTGTATTTATCAGACCCTTCCTTGGCGTGCGTTGTGGGATTACCACAGTGTCAGTGGCTGTGACTTCACAGGTGACAACCCAGTTACGTACATCTTCGTAGTCTCATCTTAATAGACAAATTTTCATTAATTCTTTCCAATTGCCCATAGCGGGCTTGTGAATGTGTATCAAGATATGCAAATGTGTGACAGCTATTTGTTTTATTTAGGTGTATGTATGACATTCCTCTGGGATGTGCTACCTCATTTTTCTACCATTGCAATACTTATTACTGTGTTGGGGTTTTTTAATTTGTTTTTTCACTAATTGCTTAGCTGGTCTGGTGCAAGCCTTTTTTTTTTTTTTTTTTTTTTTTTTTTTTTTTTTTTTTTTAATGTTCTTTAAAACTCTTCTGCAATTTATCAGCTGAATTTTCCTTTTTGGAAAGCCAGAATTATATTTCACACATGGAGCTCTTAAAGAATTTAGGCAGTTCCTCTGAATTCGAGCTGTTTGCTGTAGCGGCACGTAGCAGCTATGCAAAGCAAAGCTCGCAGGTTTTGATGCCGACTGAAAGCAAACTGACCCATGCTCCCCAGCATCCAAAAAACCCTGGGGTTAGGGCTGCACAAAGATCACTATAGGAAGCGGCCAAGGTTTTTTTTTTTCTTTTTTACCACTGGCTTTTGTCTGAATCCCTCCTTTGCTTGAGCTTTAGAAGTCAAATGAGCAGAAGAAATGCGGTAGATGATTCAAGATGTGTGCGGGAAGAACGGGAGCTGAAAGATTGGCTTTTCTGAAGGCTTCGCTCCGTTCCTGCCTTCCCAACGAGACCGCGGGGAGGTTATTCTGACCGCATTTCTGCGGAAAAATAGTTGCCTTGAGGATGGTGCTGTGGAAAAAAACACTTATTTCATATTATCTTTGTTTGGGGGGGGAAAAAAAGCAGAGGTAGGGAATTGTTTTGGATAGATGAAAGTATTCTATGAATAATCTAATAATCTAATAATCATGAACAGCTTTGGGTTTGTGTAGCAAGGTCTTGGTAGTAGGGGGGGCTACAAGGGTGGCTTCAAATCAGAAACATGGGTTGCTAAGCATGCTGGCTTTCACTAACATGTATTTTGCAAAGCGGCAGTTGTGAGTGCGGGACCATAGCTGTGTGCTACGAGTTCCTCGGTCCGGATGGAAATGGGGGTCTCTCTCTGCTTTGATGTGGTGGGGGTGGAATGATGCAAGTGGTGGAGGAAGATGAGGTATTAGGAGGTCTTGGTGTGCTGGAAGTTCAAGGCAACCTTGTGGGCACCACAGAAATGGGACTGGAACCATGTGAGCACCACAGAAACGGGACTGGAAAGCGGACTCTGGCAGCAGGTGACTTCTGCCTACCTGAGATACCTCGTGCTGGGTATCGTCCAGTGGTCTGCTTGCAGATCCGGGAGCAAGCCCGGGTACCGCAGAGCCATGTTGCACTCTCCTTAGCCCCCACCAGATCAAATGCTGCCCTCAGCTCAGACCTACGGTGCCCTCATCAATTAGTCCTGGGAAGCACTTCCAACTGTAATTGCTCTGATCTATAATCTCATCACCTTGCCTGGCAGATTATCCATTTTTAGCTGATTTGCGGACCAGCAACCTGCGCATCCCAGCAAACCAATGCTGTCAGGTCACTCCTGCTTGCAGCATTTCTAGAGCTGCCTCTTTCCTGTCTTGGCAGCTCAGTGCCTCTCTAAACCAGGGGAAAAAAGCGACTGAAAAAGGAACATCGGGTCAGGAGATGATGACATTTGAGTGTTTAGAGAAAGCTACGTGTTATTGCTGCTCATTCAAGCAAAAAAAAAATCTGCTTTCATTGAATTTGGAGCTAGTCTGTTAAGATGTCAAATGGTGGTGCTATATGTTGTAGATAGACAAACATAATGTAGCAACATTTTCATTAAATACAGCAATATCTGTAAAGAACGGAAGGCACAAAAAATGAAAAATTCATTCTTGCTAATTAGTATTTCTGCAGGCAACTGCAGTTTTAATTCCAAAGCTTTTTCATAGTGTTATGGCTGTGTTTCTTAAGCTGTAGCCCTTTTGTTTGAAGTTAAATGAAAAATTTCAGATCCGACCCATTGTGTGTATTTAATGAAACTATTCCAACAGGAGGGTAAGAAGCCATTCCCAGACATGAGGCTTGATTTGTCAGGACGTCAATGTGACTTCCCATTGCTTGTCACACCTTCATTTCTGCCACAACACAAAAAGTGAGAGCAAAAGCATTTTCATGGCCAGCCCCCAGGCTCTAGACCTGACTGCTGGCCTTTCTGCACCCCACAATATCTGACTCTTTGGAAAGTCTGGGGGTTTTTTTTTGTATTTCTACCCCTTTCTAAGCTCTTGGGCACTGAAAGGGTGGAATCTCTGATTTATCACTTCCATTGTTTGTATTAATCTAAGCCTTGAGTTGATCTATTCTCTGTCTTCAGCTTTTATTACCGATCGTTTTCCCAAGTTGCTTGCCACTTTTTTTTTAGTGGTTATGTGGTTGGATATTGCAGAAATGTAACGTGGTGTATTTCTAATTCTTTTCTGAAGAGAGTAAAAATCCCATTGCCGTTGGTTGCAGCAGGATTTCACGATCTGGAAGAGCAAGCTTATTCTCTAGGTAGTTTCTCAACTTTTTTCTCCATGCATTATTAGAATAAAGGCACATACTTCTACTTGCAGTTTGGGGTAGATAATTTAGATGATGTAGTTCTTGTAAGTTAGACGGCTTTTATTTAAAATGCATGTAACTGATTAAGTGGCTTGGCAGCCAGGACAAATGATTGCTTAAGCACCGCAGCTTCACAGTAACGTTCAAATGGAAAACCAGCCAGTAATTTAGTGGCATCGTTGAGAAACATAACATTCTTTCAAAGCAAGGAAAGACATTATACACAAGGGATAGACATCATCCCTGCTTTCGGCCATCGCTGGCTCATGCGTTCCTATATACTGCTTTTACTGTTAAGCCAAAACGTTGAGTATTTTCCCTAACCTAGTGCAAACTTCCCATTTGCTAAAGCCGTACGAGACACGGGAGCCCATCCGCCCTAGAGTGACAAACCCTTGCTTTGTGCTGTGTTAATTGGATTAAGTTGTTACTGTTATCTTGTCGAGGAGAAGAGACAGGCTGGCTCTGGCAGCATCAGCATGGGACCGCTTCTTTCTGCGGCAGGGCTGTGCCGTGCTGGAACCGCTAGGAAGCTCCCTGGCTGTGCTGCCTTGCCCACCGTGATGCATCTTTCCACCGATGGAAAACAGTACAGGTTAGGATCCAGAAATCCTTACCGTTCACGGGACAAGATGAGCAGTGGCATGAGACGATAGAGGCACAGAGGAGTCCTCCAAGTCTCACTCCAATGCTGTCCCCTAGGTTTGTATCATTTTACATTTCTCCTAACTTTTTTACTGAAGGTACTGGGCAGGCTGGTGGAGCGGGGTCCCGTACGGACCAGAGAATGTCTGTCCTAGCTGCAGAAGCCACCTCCTAGTCCTGCAGTGTTGCTCTAATTGCCTACTGTTCATTTTCAAGACTAAAACAAATCACTGTCAGGCTTTGCACATAATTCCATGTTTGGTTCTAATGCAGTGGTTGCAGAGCTCGCCTATAAACCGCACACACGTTTATATCATGGGAAACGTATTTTCTTAAAAATGGGCACGGGGAAGCTCACAAACTGCAGCTTGCTCCAATTTTCTTTGCAGAAAGGCTTTCAGTTGTGTAAATAGTCTCCTAGAAGCTACTGCCTGGAGGCACGTGTTGGTGTGTGCTGGTCTGAAGCATCGTACACTTCGGAGAGGATTGCTGTGGGGCTGGCAGCGGCTGTCCCGCAGGCACTTGGGGTGGCTGGCCCACCTCTGCTTTGGGAATGCTGGCGTGTTGCGGATTTCCGTATGAATCAAAGCGTCTTTTGGGTGTTGCCCAGCAGAATTCTCAGGTCTCGTTATTCCCGCGAAGGTAAACCCGTCTAAAATTGAGGCGGGCAAGCAGGCGAGAGCCGGGCTGCTTTGTCGAAGAGCTGCCTGCGTCGCAGCTGCATCCTGTGATTGACGCGGCCGCATCCGGAGAGGAGCGGTCCTGCCCCTTGGATCATCTGTTTTCTGTCTGTGGTGCCTCTCGCTCACTCTCCTCGGTGGGTGCTGCGGACCCCAAGTTGATAAAAGGCCTCCTTCTCACCGGGTCCACCTTTGAATTATTTGGGAGGTGCGGCGGTGCTCCTGCTGGTGTGCATGGTGGTCTCGTTTCTGTGCCCGTGCAGCAGTGCACATCCCTAACTTGCATCTCCGTGGGCCACTTTACCCAGAAATACCGGTTACTGGATAATTTGGCTTCACTTGAGGGAATGACAGATGAGATTGTGTTACGTTTGGCAGTGCCACAGCTTTAGGGGAGGGAATGCC